>NC_083769.1:13471700-13696700 GCF_963514075.1 Conger conger
GCGAGAGCGAGAGACAGAGAGAGAGGTCTATGCAAACCAGGAACTGGGAAAGCAGGAAATGAAAGACGTTGGAAAAGATTAACTCGATTGAGACTGGTTCGAGCTGGAGAAAGGGGAAAAAGAGGGAATTTTGTTCTCCGTGAATATTTAACTCCAGCTGACCATTCTTCCTTCTACCTCCATCTCTAAATCTCTCAATCCCTCGGTGAAGTGAAATGGAGTCTAACCAACACGGCTGCATGTACAACACTTTCAGCACTGGGTCACAAACATGGAACATAATGTTACCAACGTGTACGTCTCGTGCTAGCCCAGACTACTGAGCTCAATATGATGCTGTGAGTTTATACCACCACTCCTGTCTGTGAACATTGATTGTGATACTTGTAACCTGATATCATCCAGACCTGGGTCAAATATCTAATTGATTTTGGATTCAAATACTTGTTTTACGATTTACTGAGCTTGTCTGGTGTATTGGAACCGATGAAATCCTATCAAAAAGTGCAAACCCCACATTCTGGCCCTCTTGGTGAGCTCAATTGCATCAGGCAAGCTCAGTAGAGCACCGACAAGTATTTGAATCCAAAACAATAATACGTATTTGACACAGGTCTGGTATCGCCTATCCTCTTTGCCTACACGGTTTTGGATGTTTCTCTAATAGCATGCGCTAAATGTCGAAATGTTGACTGTGCCTCTCTCTCAAAGTCCCCCCCCCTCCCTCCCAGAGGAGATGTGGCTTCTCACAGATCTTAGCACAGTGCAGCTGGAGTGTGTCAGCGCTCTGGGGGGGCGGGAGGGGGGGTGACGGAACGGCCCTGTAAAACGAAAGCACGGCGCCCCGCAGGCTCCGATGATGTCGTTGATTCGGGAGAGGAGGGGAACGCCTGAGCCTTTCCCCTCCAGATGCGAGGAGACCTCTGATCCTACCCCCCTCCCTTCCAAACCCCCGCAGCCACCCAGGGGAAGGGGGGCACCTCGGTCCTATCCTGCTAATGGGACGACCCACGTACTCAACTGCCTTCCTGTGCCTGTAGCCTCTAGGGCTGTGCGATATTAGGAAAATATGCGATACGCGATAGCGTTGTTGAGTGATGCGATGACGACATAACTTACGATAAATAAACAGATATTTAAGCGTGCACAGTTCTAATGTTTCTCTGCTTTAGGTACACAGCTAACATAGAGCCCAGACAATGAATAGCCTATGCCTACTCAAACAAATGAGCACCCAATCAATTTAACAACAGAATTTAAATAAATACTATTAATCGCAGTTCAAGCAATTTGGAATGTGTTTATCTCGAATGTTCATATCTTGATGACGATAAATATGATGTCCCGTGCAACCCTAGTGCCCTCTACGTCTCGCACAAATAACGCAAGAACAACAGCAACAAAGGCACGAACTATAAGCAACAATGCCGTGACTTCAGCATAACTTTCATCAACTCCCTTTTTTACAAGCATTATATAATAATTCCATCATTAGATGTAATAATTACCATAAAAAAGCAACAAACTGACTAAAAACGTAGCAGCATTTGCTTGTTTCCTTTCACAACTGTGAGATAAAGATGGATGTGTGTGTAACATGTTTATTTTTATTTCCTGCCTTGAGCTTCAGGACTGTAGCGGCTAACGGGCAGGGCGAAATAGACACGCTGTGTTCTTGGTTATGGATCCCTTCGGTCGGAGGGGCCTGGTTGCTAGGTGCTCTCCCTCTCTCTCAGCGAGACGCCCTTTTAAGGAGAGCCCAGCATCCTGAGCAGGCCTGTGCTGTGCAGCCACGCCCGTGTCTCCGCCAGAACACGCCTGGCCAGCGTTACCTGACGCTCACCTATGGCGATTCGCCTCTGCCTGAGGGAAATGCCATTCCACAGGGAACACCCACCCAATGGAGCCATCCCAGTACACACACACACTACCACATTAACCCAACAGAATCTACCACATTAACCCAACACACACTACCACATTAACCCAACAGAATCTACCAAATTAACCCAACACACCCTACCACACTAACCCAACACACACTACCACATTAACCTAACAGAATCTACCACATTAACCCAACACACCCTACCACACTAACCCAACAGAAACTACCACATTTACCCAACACACACTACCACATTAACCCAACACACACTACCACATTAACCCAACAGAATCTACCAAATTAACCCAACACACCCTACTACACTAACCCAACAGTAACTACCATATTAACCCAACACACACAACCACATTAACCCAACAGAAACTACCACATTAACCCAATGGGCTCTTCTGAGAGTACTAACTCTTCTTCAATGTAGCGTAGCAGAGGTGGACCAGGCTTGCAGATTATTTCTTTACAACCTCAATAAAATCTGACCTTTCCTCACCACCTACTCCACTCAGCTCCGAGGGCAGGACCTGACTCACCCACACAGTGGCAGAATGACCTTCCCCTGGAGATCCACTGCCCCTTCGCCCACTCCGGCCGTCTGCAGTCTCCCCTATTCCCACCCCAGAACATTTCTTAATGGAATTATTTAGGGATTCAGGAATGAGAGCGAGAGGCGCAGGGTTGGATGCGGGAGTGGTTGAGTTGCAGTCACGCTGTACACATCCATGCTCCCTCGCACCACGGGGTCCGTCCGCAGGTGAAGGCGCTTATTTGGCCCCGAGGAGGAAGCGGCGAGTTTCAGCTCGCGTGCCACAAAGCTTACGCTACCACTGCGAAGGATGCACAATTTCACTGGGAATGACGTGACCATTGTGAAACTGTGTGCGGTCAGTTTTCTGCCTGTAGAATCAGCCATTTTGTGTTTAAAAGAAGACTGGCATGCTCAGTCCCCCCACAGACATTGACCTCACTGCTAACAGACCTTTCCCGGGCCAGGTAGACCGCATTAAAACCGGCAAACCCAAACCAGGATAAATGCCATGCACAATTAATGATTACATTTGTGTTTTCGCGTCAGTTAAGCCAGCTCTGTTCAGCTCTATGTTGTACAGCACTTCCTCTTGATCTCTCAGGGAAATCCAGATATGGTCACACCACCAGGCCAGCCAGGGTTCTAGACCTGAGGTCAAATGGTGGTGAGGTCAAACCCCTTACGCAGGGAAGTGCTGGGCCGGGCTGTCTGCACTACTGTGCCAATGGAAACCTCTCAGTCCTCTTGGTAAGTGGATGCAAGTCAAGAAGACCGATTTGGTCAGTTTTAGTCTCGGGAGACAAAAGACTACATCCCATCTGGATAATATCCTAAACCCCCGAGAAAGATACATTGTTCAAGCATGTTTATTACAATTCAAAAAGATTATCTTCAAAATATAACATCCATCCATCCATCCATTATCTGAACCCGCTTATCCTGATCAGGGTCGCAGGGGGGCTGGAGCCTATCCCAGCACACATTGGGCGAAAGGCAGGAATACACCCTGGACAGGTCGCCAGTCTATCGCAGGGCACACACACCATTCACTCACACACTCATACCTACAGGCAATTTAGACTCTCCAATCAGCCTAACGTGCATGTCTTTGGACTGTGGGAGGAAACTGGAGTACCCGGACGAAACCCACGCAGACACGGGGAGAACATGCAAACTCCGCACAGAGAGGCCCCGGCCGACGGGGATTTGAACCCAGGACAAAATATAACATGTTTTGTCATATTTATTAACCGTCGTATTGTTCTCATCAATTAAGAAATCCACAGGACCATGGGAAGGAAACCTATGGCTGCTGATTGGTCACACAGACTACTGGTCAGTTTCTGATAAGTCCATAAACATATCCTCTCATACCACATCATTAACAACATTATGCAGTTGGGATGCGGTCACCTCAACATTACTTCCTGCAGAAGAGTAATCGTGGTCTTTGGCAGGTCAACCTGCATAAACACAGACCATGGTCCTGCTTGAGTGATGTCAGTAACCCGAGGCCCGCCTGCCCCCATCCCAGAATCCTCTCTGTTCATAAATACTCACAGCTTTCCGCTTGTCTGCGTTCATCTCTTCTGCTGCTCTCTGATACCTGAGGGAACAGGGGGAGAAAAAGAGTGAGGTTTATCCAAAAATGCAACAAGACAAACAAATTAAGTCCTACCTGTCCGTGACTAAAAACCAAAAACACCAGAAAATGAAAGCACACTGCCCTCTGCTGGTCATAGAGAGCATGCCACACAAAAAAAATGAATGCCAACTTTAAAGGTACAATAGGTCATTTTGTTAGACTTGCAGCAACAAACACCCTCAAACCACAACAATGTTTATCCCCCCTCCTTCTCTGTGAATGCTTTGACATTAACCCCCCCCCCCCCCATCCCCCCTCCTTCTCTGTGAATGCTTTGACATGAACCCCCCCACTATTGGCTGTGGCAGTTAGAACCAATTTTCAACCAATGAGCTTGAATTATTGTACAGCTATCCAATGTTTTTGTACAAAGAGTCAATCCGTCAACTGTATTTTGAAACCAGAATTTAAGGACTATAAACACAGGCAGAGGGTGAGTCAATATGTCAGTGATAGGAAGGGATTTACAATGGTCTTGTAACAATGTTTTAACACAAAAATCTTACCAATTGTATCGTTAAATGCATTTGTATACATGCCACAGGCGCATGATAGGATGCTTGATTTTATCATGCAGTACACAAGGAAGTGTCTGCATTCATTGTGTTTCTCCACTCCCTCAGTCAGGGTTTTCCTTTAATTTGTAAGTAAGCATACTACTAATACTGCAGGGTGTGCAAACTACGTTTTACACCAGGGAACAACCCAACATGGGGTTAAAGGTCTCTATATTCCTTTATTTACAGATTTGACAAAACAAAGACCTCTGACCTTTCCAAGTAACCAATACTCAGACCATGTGTGTAGGTATGTGGTATGTAGGTATGTGTGTGTGTGTGTGTGAGAGTGTGTGTGTGTGTGTGTGTGTGTGTGTGTGAGAGAGTGTGTGTGTGTGAGTGTGTGTGTGTGTGTGTGTGAGTGTGTTGAACTTGTACTTTACAATTCATCACTTTCAGTCACATCCTCTCCCATCCCCCAAAATAAATCAACCCAACTTAGTTCCTATAATTCCCCCTGAAGCAGTGTTTCACGGGACCTCCTGTGGTCCCCACACAAACATTTTGGTAGAGGCCTCGCAGGGCTGGTGGTGTACGGAGGCCATTGTGGCTCAGAGAACACACTCTACTGCCTACAGAAAGGTAGGAAAGACTGTCTGCCGTGCCGTAAACGCCAGGTCATGTGACAACATTGTGAGCGGATCAGCTGCTCGGGGGGCGGGGGGGGGGGGTACACAGAGCTAAGGAAGAGGGGGGGAAACAGGAGCAGAATTTTCCTCCTTTCCACCTTTTCATCACAGATTACATTTTCTTCCATTATTTCTGCGACCTACGTTTTATGCATTTAGCAGGCACTCTTGGCTCACAAAAAGAATTGTCACTGTCTAAATACCTTCACTACTTAACTACTTAACAGTTACGGTGTGTGTGTGTGTGTGTGTGTGTGTGTGTGAGATTTGTACTCACTTGGAGAAGCGCTCAGCAATGGGCATGGTCTTCCCGGGCGTGCTGACCAGGGACAGCTCCTTGGAGGTAACGCGCAGGGACTGTGACGCCCACTGCTGCCGACTGAACACTTCCGCTGCCATCGCTGCTACTGAGGGCACTTTACCGAGGGCCTGGGGAGAACAGCACAGTGTCTGTTAGCCTCGTTCGCCCCACTGAGTACAGACACACAGCCTCGTTAGCCTCACTGAGTACAGACACACAGCCTCTTTAGCTACACTGAGTACAGAGACACAGCATCATTAGCCCCACTGAGTACAGACACACAGCGTCATTAGCCCCACTGAGTACAGACACACAGTGTCTGTTAGCCTCGTTAGCCCCACTGAGTACAGACACAGTGTCTGTTAGCCTCGTTAGCCTCACTGAGTACAGACACACAGCCTCGTTAGCCACACTGAGTACAGACACACAGCCTCGTTAGCCACACCGAGTACAGACACACTGCCTCTTTAGCTACACTAAGTACAGAGACACAGCCTTGTTAGCCACATTGAGTACAGACACACAGATATGGTCACTAGCAGCTAGACTAAGAGCACAGAAGGTGCGGGGCATACCGTCAAAAATCTATCACTTTCTGACCTCACCCTTTCAGATTTGAGCGATGAGCAGCCCTGGTTTTATTTTCTTCTGGGTAATGGTTGGCATTTATATAGCGCCTTTATCCAAAGCGCTGTACAATTGATGCTTCTCATCCACCCATTCATACACACACTCACACACCAATGGCGACTGGCTGCCATGCAAGGCACCAACCAGGGTGGAATCAAACCGGCAACCCTCCGACTGCCAGACGACTGCTCTTACCGCCTGAGCCAATGTCGGCTGACCAAATTGGCCAAATTGGCCAAATTTGCCAGGTAAAGGCCTGTAGCGTAGTGGTTAAGGTACAGGACTGGGATACGCAAGGTTGGCGGTTCTAATCCCGGTGTAACCACAGTAAGATCCGCACAGCCGTTGGGCCCTTGAGCAAGGCCCTTAACCCTGCATTGCTCCAGGGGTAGATTGTCTCCTGCTTAGTCTAATCAACTGTACGTCGCTCTGGATAAGAGCGTCTGCCAAATGCCAATAATGTAATGTAATGTAAAGGGAAGGTGGAAAACCAGCAGTTCACCGATCCCTGGCATAGAGAGACTGCAGACACCCAGCTGAAGACAGGGGGAACTATTGAATGAAGTGGGGGGGAGGGCTCCTTCTCTCCCTGAAAATGGACAAATCCTCATTGCCAACCTCTCATGGGCACCAAAAAATAACCCAGCGATATTCAAACTCGTTTTTTTCCTCATGACTTTGTCGCGTCTGCCTTTGGCAACAGTTACAGATGCATTTCCTGTAAATATTGCATGTGAATTTCAGAAAGAGATATACAGTGCGTAACTGCTCTTACTGAGGAGCAGAAGATTCCTTTCAATACTTGGCTTTAACGTCATCAGGACTCAGATAAACAGCTGAACCTAAATGCTCACATGAGGGACGCAATTAACCCAAACCAGTGAAGAAATCTAACCGAGTCTCAAGATCCAGCACAGAGATCAAATAAACACCGAGAACATAAACAAGAAATTCCCGGAGAACAGAAGGATGTTCAAGCAAGAACACGATAATCAGCCCAATCACGAATTGCTGTTTTAGCGCATCCAAGTGAAGGCCTGGTTTTGAGCACCCATTGGTGCTCAAACTGCCAGTCTTCCACCTTATTAGAGCGCAAAAACATTTCCATCCTAATTTAACGTGAACTAATGCAGGCCTGTGAAGGCTTGCTCTGCTGACAGTACCCAGAAAACACACATAAAACAAGGCAGCTGGTAACAGGTGGCTGATGTCCTTTCAGATGGACAGATGTTGTCTGCCTTCCTTTTTATCCTGCATTACATTCCGTGATCCTCCATGACACAGAGTAAGGCCTACAGTCAATGCAGTACCATCTACACCTCTGTTTACATTACACAAACGCACGCACACACATATTGACCTTCAGACCAGGTGCGCACAGATCTTCATGCCATCTGGATGGGCTCAGGGTTGACACTGATATTAACACTGGGAGATCTGTGCACGATACAGATCATGGGCCCTTACATAAACTCCTGACGAAGAGGACATGGGTTCTAGCCCATGCCAGTTCTGTAGACGTGGTCCACAAGCCTGTGCCAGACTAACGGCACGTGAGATCACCTGTTCTCCATGCAGAGAGGGTTATACAGTGCTCAGTGAATACCAAGCTGTGGCATTGGACAAAGCAGGGGAGCCAGACTGTGCCATGGTCACCGATAGAAGGACATGGAGGAAGTTTCAGAGCAAAGCAACTTTTACCTTGCACTTTGTTTATCAAAAAAGTGCTTTGGCCATCCTATCCCATACAAATTAAAAAGGGCACAGAGGCTCGCACTTTCATTTTTTATTATTATTTTATTTTGCCTTGGAAATAAAATGAGTTGTTGACTCTTGCTTTATTAATCATTGGAAGTCTCAAGCAAAAATCTAAGGAAGCAGATGACTGATGGGTAACAGGTAATGGTGGAACAGAATGAAACATCTTAACAGACATCAGTTGAACAGTTTGGAGGAATAAAGTCCTGGGACCTGGCAGCCCTGGGGCAAAGTGACATCACTTCCTTAGAAACTGCTTGACGACCACACTCACGCCTGTGCTTGCATGCCATTTCCTTTCAGCCCTCAGTCACTACAGAGAGAAAAAGCGCTGAAGAGGGCGAATCAACGGTGTGAGAAGCATTAGGACAGTCACCGCTGTTTCCCCCACACTGGCTGCCGGTGCACTGAGAGTGTGTGAGTGCACTGAGAGTGTGTGAGAGCACGGTGTGTGTGTGTGAGTGCACTGAGAGTGTGTGCGTGCACTGAGAGTGTGTGAGAGCACGGTGTGTGTGTGTGTGCACTGAGAGTGTGTGCGTGCACTGAGAGTGTGTGCGTGCACTGAGAGTGTGTGAGAGCACGGTGTGTGTGTGAGAGCACGGTGTGTGTGTGTGTGCACAGAGAGTGTGTGAGTGCACGGTGTGTGTGTGTGTGCACTGAGAGTGTGTGCGTGCACTGAGAGTGTGTGAGAGCACGGTGTGTGTGTGAGAGCACGGTGTGTGTGTGTGTGCACAGAGAGTGTGTGAGTGCACGGTGTGTGTGTGTGTGCACTGAGAGTGTGTGAGTGCACTGAGAGTGTGTGAGAGCACGGTGTGTGTGTGAGTGCACTGAGAGTGTATGAGTGCACGGTGTGTGTGTGTGTGCACTGAGAGTGTGTGAGTGCACTGAGAGTGTGTGAGAGCACGGTGTGTGTGTGTGAGTGCACTGAGAGTGTGTGAGTGCACTGAGAGTGTGTGAGAGCACGGTGTGTGTGTGTGAGTGCACTGAGAGTGTGTGAGTGCACGGTGTGTGTGTGAGAGCACGGTGTGTGTGTGAGTGCACAGAGAGTGTGTGAGTGCACGGTGTGTGTGTGTGTGCACTGAGAGTGTGTGAGTGCACTGAGAGTGTGTGAGAGCACGGTGTGTGTGTGTGAGTGCACTGAGAGTGTGTGAGTGCACGGTGTGTGTGTGAGTGCACTGAGAGTGTGTGAGTGCACTGAGAGTGTGTGAGTGCACTGAGAGTGTGTGAGTGCACTGAGAGTGTGTGAGAGCACGGTGTGTGTGTGTGAGTGCACTGAGAGTGTGTGAGTGCACGGTGTGTGTGTGAGTGCACTGAGAGTGTGTGAGTGCACTGAGAGTGTGTGAGTGCACTGAGAGTGTGTGAGTGCACTGAGAGTGTGTGAGTGCACTGAGAGTGTGTGAGTGCACTGAGAGTGTGTGAGTGCACTGAGAGTGTGTGAGTGCACTGTGTGTGTGTGTGTGCACTGAGAGTGTGTGAGAGCACGGTGTGTGTGTGAGTGCACTGAGAGTGTGTGAGTGCACTGAGAGTGTGTGAGTGCACTGAGAGTGTGTGAGTGCACTGAGAGTGTGTGAGTGCACTGAGAGTGTGTGAGTGCACTGAGAGTGTGTGAGTGCACTGTGTGTGTGTGTGTGCACTGAGAGTGTGTGAGAGCACGGTGTGTGTGTGAGTGCACTGAGAGTGTGTGAGTGCACTGAGAGTGTGTGAGTGCACTGAGAGTGTGTGAGTGCACTGAGAGTGTGTGAGTGCACTGAGAGTGTGTGAGTGCACTGAGAGTGTGTGAGTGCACTGAGAGTGTGTGAGTGCACTGAGAGTGTGTGAGGGCACTGTGTGTGAGAACAGCACCGGCCATGTCTGGGCTGGTGTGAACACGTCACAAGCTGGCAGGACGGGCACACCACACACTCACACACACTCTCACACACTCTCACACACTCTCACACACTCTCACACACTCTCACACACTCTCACACACTCTCACACACTCACACACACTCACACACACTCTCACACACTCTCACACACTCTCACACACTCTCACACACTCTCACACACTCACACACACTCACACACACTCTCACACACTCTCACACACTCTCACACACTCTCACACACTCTCACACACACTCTCACACACTCTCACACACTCTCACACACTCTCACACACTCTCACTCACTCTCTCTCACTCTCTCTCTCACTCTCACTCTCACTCTCACACTCACTCACTCTCTCTCTCACTCACTCTCTCTCACTCTCTCTCTCACTCTCACTCTCACACTCACTCACTCTCTCTCTCACTCACTCTCACACACTCTCACACACACTCTCACACACACTCTCACACACTCTCACACACTCTCACACACTCTCACTCTCTCTCACTCTCTCTCACTCTCTCTCACTCTCTCTCACTCTCTCTCACTCTCACTCACTCACTCACTCTCACTCTCTCTCACTCTCTCTCACTCTCTCTCACTCTCTCTCACTCTCTCTCACTCACTCTCACTCACTCTCACTCACTCTCACTCTCACTCTCACACTCACACTCACACTCACTCACACTCACTCACTCTCACTCACTCTCACTCACTCTCACTCACTCTCACTCACTCTCACTCACTCACTCACTCACACCGTCCCCATCATTCCCAGGCCAGTGAGATACGGTGACTCAGTATGGAGTTACTCAGGGACTCAAGCCTGAGAGCGGGATTATGGGATGTCGAAAGCTCTGCACACAATAGCACACCTCTCTCACGGTATGATTTGTTCACACAGTCACCGTGGCTACATCTTGGGTGGCGGGAAAGGCAAAGCTCATCAGACACCATGGGACACAGGTGTCTGGGGGCATGACTCAACTTGCAGCCAATCAGAGGGAAAGGCTATGAGCTCACTTCCTGTTGAGGCAAGTGGAAGTCTCTATCCCATAACAGTAATTCCCATAATCAATTCATTTTTAGACAAGGTGTGTGTATGTGTAACAAGGCTACGCACCTTATACACAGTTACAACATCAGCCCAATACCCAGGAATTAAACTTACAATATTGCAGTTGTAACCAGTGCACTATACTGCCAGCAGAACTGCAGGGACAACTAAAAGTGAATTGTCACACTTTACAATTTACAATACACTCAGTGAGCACTTCATTAGGTATTTATTAGACTTATATTTTAGTCTTTGTGGTTATTTGCGTTACTGTCACCACCCTGTCTGCCACCCACAATCATTCCACGGTCAAAATCACCTAGATCACATTTTTTCCTCATTCTGATGGTTGTTTAACATTAACTGAAGCTCCTGACCAGTATCTACACAAATGTATCCATTGCACTGCTGCCACACAATTGGCTGACTAGATAATCGCATGAATAAGTAGGTGTAATAAAGTAAAAATGTTCATCCGAAAAGTGCGAGGTGAGTGTGTATGTCCAACAAGAATAAAAACAAGAAAATGTCTTTTCTCACACTTTCAGGAAGACAGTGAACACGTGCTATTCTTGGATAAAGATTTCAAACAAAATCAAAGAAAACAAACTGAGCACGAAAATTGTGTCCTGAATAACAACCAACTGAACGAATCCATGAATTCGCTGGAAGAATCAAACCAATTCAACAGACATTGACAACAACTTTGCTGTAAGATCAGCCAAAAATGACAAGGTTCAGAGTCTGGCACTGAAGCAACTAAACAATCAACTCAGTCCAAGGCAACTTAGCACACAATCCACATCGGAGCAAAATCAGGTAATAGTGCCTTTTATTTCTTTTACAAGCATCATGAATATTGAATGAGCCGTTACCAAGTGTATTTCTGCCTTCTGGCTACAAGGCTAAACGCAGTGCTCTGTGGTTTTCAGCAGAAAGCCTACCTTTACCTGGAGCTGTTCCTCTAGCGGTGCGAAAAGCTCAGATATAACCAGCCTTCTGTCTCAAAGCCGCTGAATAAAGGTTTTCTTTTTTAAAAGTGTGTTGACTGTGGCGCTGGTGTTGTCCTTGTGAGAGTGCAGTTCCAGACAGAAGCAGAGAGACAAGCAGAGGTCTCTAGCTCAGCTCACACAATGAGAGGGCTGCAGTTCTCTCTCTCTCTCTCTCTCTCTCGGCCCAAAGTGCAGACGGAGCATTTGAGTGTGTCAGGGGAGTGAACGGACCAGCCCACACCCTGTACTTTACTTACTGTCCCTCCCTCACACACTCACACACACACACACACACACACACACACACACACACACATACACATACACAGTACTCACTCCCTCATACACATGCCCTGTACTTTCTCTCTCACACACACACACATACACACTCATACTCACCCTGTACTCTCTCTCACACACACCTACATACACTCACTCGGTACTATCTCTCACACACAGACACACACACACACACACACACTCACCCTGTACGCTCTCTCACACACAGACACACACACATACCCTGTACTCTGTCACACAAACACAGACACACGTTTTCTTTGTTCTTGTCTCGTCTGAAACTCTCTCGCTCATTTTTCTCCCAGAACAGCCTTGAAGTGTGCGCATGTGTGTGTGTGTGTGTGTGTGTGTGTGTGTGCGCTGGGCGAGGCAGGGTCACATGCTATTCTACACCATTAATGATGCGGTATTGCTCTTCACCTGCCAGGTGTACACCTCCTCCAAGCCTTGCAACACAAAAGGTCTTACTTGTAGTCTACTTACACCGATTCTCCTCCCAGCAGCAGACAAACGCAGCAGCTGTAGGCAAATGCAGCAGACAAACGCAGCATCAGCGGACAAACGCTGCATCAGCGGACAAACGCTGCAGACAAACGCAGCATCAGCAGACAAACGCAGCAGACAAACACAGAATCAGCGGACAAACACGGCAGACAAACACAGCATCAGCGGACAAACACTGCAGACAAATGCAGCAGACAAACGCAGCATCAGCGGACAAATGCTGCCGACAAACACAGCATCAGCGGACAAACACTGCAGACAAACTCAGCATCAGCGGACAAACTCAGCATCAGCGGACAAACTCAGCATCAGCGGACAAACTCAGCATCAGCGGACAAATGCTGCAGACAAATGAATGATACACCGCCACAAACACATTTCATTAAACAATGAAAGCCCTGCTCCCTGCTCCCAGCTCTGTCAAGCGAAGTGATGTGATATGGTGGGCCGGTAACATCCCCTTGGATGTGGACAGAATCCCTTCTGACTTCCCAGACCGGCGCTGCAGCCAGAGGGATACTTTGTGTTCCACGAAGCCCACGGTCAGGATGGGGAGCTTGCGGTCAGGATGGGGAGCTTGCGGTCAGGACAAGACACAGCTGCCGACGGTCAAGGAGGAAGTCTCCCTAGCAACCAGCCCTGCCGTCCCTGATTGGGTAAGAGTCACTGGCTGACACTTGGCTGCTGTTGATTTAGTTGAGAGATGAGATGACTGACAAGCTGTACATGAGTGTCTCACTGCCCCGCTAAATTTTTTTAAACTAGGAGCACATTTTTACCCTCCCGAGTGCGTCCTGACTCTTATCGGTGTGCCCCGCCCAGCCGGAACCCAGCCGGTACAACCAAGGGTGAAAGGAGAGAGAAGAATGACTTATGGGTGAGGAGGAGGGCTGAGAGACAGACAGAGTGATGAGGGGCTCTGAGAAGCGGATGTCGAAACCACACTTTCAGTTTCCAGAGCAGGAAATTCCCCTCCTGCACAGTCCACTGGGTTTCTGGGAAAAAACGGGACTTACCAGCACTTAGGATTCACAAATCCTGACCCCAACACACAGACTGACACACATTGTGTAACATCCTGCCCCCCCCCCATCCCAAAATATCTGTGGTTGAGCGGGCCATGGGCTTGCCTTAAACCCAGCCTGTGAAAGCAGTGGTCCGTTCCCTGTGGAAGCTTCTGCACAAGCCCATAATTTCAGAGACCACTTCAATCTGACTCATAGTAGGAAAGAAATAAGCCCAAGCGCTGACCAATGCACCAGGGCTGAAGACTGAAGATACTATTATAAAATAATAATAATAATAATTATTATTATTATTATTATTATTATTAAGACTCCCAGGCAGAGGAAGAGCTCACAGCCCGGAAACTTCCCCAAATCCAACTCCAATAGGCGGCAGTGTGCATGTGTTGGTTACAAAATTCTCAAGATGGTGCAAAAAAAAAGAAAAAGAAAACTAACTTCTAAAAAGTATGTTTGAATGAGGGCAAATGTTGTGGCCTAATGCTCTCAAAGCTCTTTCCAGTTCATGTCACAAGTTTGAAATGGACAGGAAGTGGGTATGGTCTATGGGGGGGGTGGGAGAAGGGAGCTTGGTCAGACTTAGTCAGGAAAAAGTAGTCACACGCAAAGGGGACTTCAGCCAAACTCTTAGTTTGGAGAAAAGAATACATAAATAAACAAGTGAGATGGGTTGTGCAGTCTCTAAAATGGCTGACTCAGGCACATGCAATTCCTCCACTGCAGCGGATTCCCTCACTGCTGATTCGCTCTCTTAATCAGCAGCTTTGACAGTGTCAAAGAAAATGAAGTTTGCAGCAAAGTGATGTAAAGAAAAATGGGAAATTAAGTAAATACACCACCACCCAAGATGTACAAAAAGTCAATAATCAGACTAAAACCTTCTGTAGGAACTGGTTAAGGTACTGGCTCCGTGATCTTATTTTACCATTTGGGCTTAAGAATTAAAACACAGAAGGGGGATTGCTTTTCCACAAAATAAATCAAGTTGTGGTTGTTTCACAGTTTGACTTGAGAATGCAATGTTTTCAAAAACTGATTATTTTTGGGAGGGTTGTCGATTGTGAAGCAGTGGGACAAACCAAGTCTTTGCTGCTAAATAATAGATTTTGATTCTGAAACACACAGGCGACAACACCACACTACACTACCCCCCACCCACCCACCCTTAGCTCTGATCCCTGTGGATCCATCAGTGGAACACTTTGATGTTCATAGGTTTGTAGTTTGGCCCTAATGAGGCACCATACAGCAGTAACAGTGGTGGTCGGTGAAAGGGAGGGAGGGTACACTGTACTGTACCGAGGATAACTGCATTCCCAAGGCCTTTATGTGCTCTTTCTGCTCTCTAAATTGTGCTAAAAGAGTGCATGTTCAAAACTGCCGGTGGGCCATTACATCAGAACACCGGTTCTTATTCGGCGGGCGGCCTGTAGCGTAGTGGTTAAGGTAAATGACTGGGACACGCAAGGTCGGTGGTTCTAATCCCGCTGTAGCCACAATAAGATCCGCACAGTCGTTGGGACCTTGAGCAAGGCCCTTAACCCTGCATTGCTCCAGTGGAGGATTGTCTCCTGCTTAGTCTAATCAACTGTATGTCGCTCTGGATAAGAGCGTCTGCCAAATGCCAATAACGCAATGTAATGTTATCCCAGCACCCAGTCATGACTCGTGTTACAGAATGTAAATAAGACCAATCTGAATTTAATCAAATCAATTTAGTCATTTAAAGACTATATTTAGAGGTGAATTTCTCTTTTAGTCATCAACATTCCTTGAATTCTGGCACAAGTAACAAAGAGTATGCTTTATTCGAAAGTTAGTCTTGCTAAATCGAAAAGGACTTTGTAGTGCTTTTCATGAACCATTAGAAACAACTTCACAGCATACTCTGTTTATGACACAACTACAGCCCACCATTACAAAATACAATCGGGAAAAATTGGCGGCATTGACTAAGGCACACTATGCAGGATTTTCAACATTGAAACTGATTCAGCTGTGTTATTCTTTATTTAAAGAAAATCTTAAAATGCACTACCTTTCTAGTATTACCCTTTAATATTGGCCTAAGTTTCAAGAACAGTCCATTAACTCGAACCTCCTTAGAATAAAGATGCTTTATTACACCAGTCCAGCTTCAGACCTGGCCACTCGACGGAGACCGCACTCCTCTCCGTTAATGAGTCCCTTCAGGCTGCACGAGCAACCTCCCTCTCCTCTGTCCTGATCCTTCTTGACCTCTCTGCGGCGTTCGACACAGTCAACCACTCCATCCTCTTAGCCTCCCTGGCATCTACAGGGATCTGTGGCACAGCCTGAGAGTGGATTAAATCTTATCTCTCTGGCCGGCCCTCCCAGGTGTCCTGGGCTGGAAGAGTGTCAACCCCTCGCCCCCTTGTTACAGGAGTCCCCTAGGGCTCAGTCCTCGGACCCCTCCTCTTCTCCATTTACACGAGATCCCTTGGCCCCGTTATCTCTGCTCATGGCATCTCATATCATTGTTATGCCGATGACACCCAACTCTTTCTCTCCTTCCCCCCATCAGACACACAGGTCTCTACCCATATCTCCGCCTGCCTGACAGACATCTAGAGCTGGATGGGCAACCACCATCTAAAGCTCAACCCAGGTAAGACGGAGGTAATCTTCATCCCTGCTCTAACCTCTCCCTTCTCCGATTTTTCCATCTCACTAGGGGATACCACAGTGACCTCATCCCCTAGTGCAAGAAACCTTGGAGTGGTGATGGACAACAGGCTGTCCTTCTCCAAGACCATCGCTATGGTGACCCGGGCGTGCAGGTTCTTCCTGTACAACATCTGGAGAATCCAACCCTTTCTCACCACCTACTCCACTCAGCACCTTGTTCAAGCAATGGTCCTGTCCCGCCTGGACTATTGCAATTCTCTGCTGGCTGGCCTTCCAGCATCTGCCATCAGACCCCTATAACTGATCCAGAATGCTGCAGCCGTCTGGTATTCAATGTTCCCAGACATTCACGTCACCCCCCTGCTCAGCAACCTCCACTGGCTGCCTGTTATGGCTCGCATCAAATTTAAAACTTTGGTGCTCGCATACCAAGCAGTTAAGGGATCAGCCCCTGTATGTAATGTAATGCTACATTTGGCAAGCGCATATTTACACATACTGTACTGTCTTTTCGTTTGACTATGTACAATAATAAAATTAAGCCCAGCATATATATAAATGATCATTTTATATTCTTCATTTGTAAAGTCATGACCACAGCAGGGCTAAAAATCCTGCATAGTATGCCTAAATAGTGGCTTGGATGTTAACCCAGGCAACTGCATGGATGCAGGCGGCAAGTAATTATCCATTCAAGGGTGCGCTTTGCCCACACCCCCCTACAGTTCCAGCTTTCTTTGGGTCAAGTTTTAGCAAAGAGCAGCCTTCCTCCCATAATTATTGACCATAATTCATTTCTGTCAGTTTTGTATCTGAGGGGGGGTGATGGGTGCCCTCCCCATCCCTAATCCTACCTGGTTCCTTAATTCCCCTGATCTGACCCCCCCCCCCCCAGTACAGTAAAACAAGCAGGAGCTGGCATGTTGTGTTTGGCTCACAAACACCCCCCGCTCCCCCAAGCTCTGCGGAACACTGGCGTCTTCCTGTACAGGCCGGTCTGGTCGTCACAGAAACCATGGAGATGCAGAGTGGAGGGGGGAGGGGCATCCACACACAGTGGCCTGAACAGAGAGGACAGCACTCATGCTCCACCCCATCCAAAAACCGAGGCTCCTCCCCATCCAACTGTCCCGCTATTTGGTGCTTGTCTTTTTAGCATTAGGCCTCAGAAAGCTTCAGAACCACCCCAACCAAACCCCCATGGGAATGCTGGCAGGTAGCCTTTGTGCTTTATTCATTAGCAGTGATTAGAATCATGTGCCATGCACAGAGAACACAGACCCATTCCTCATCAGCCAAGGTAAAGCACATGATAGAGCTGGGACTACTGGCTCTTTATCAGCTGACACCTAACCTGTAACATTACATTACAGTACATTACATTAGCCTACTTTACATAACATCCAGGCATTCGCCGGTGATCTCATCCAGAGAGACTTATACAGCGTACATTTTTGTTCCTTTACAAAGTCGCATTTGTCCAGCTGGAAATGTACTGAAACGGCTCAGGGAAAGTACCTTTCTCAAGAGTACAACAGCAGCCTACGCTGATTACATCACCTCCAGAAAGTGGACTGTATCTGCAGGATTCTTAGGATGGTGCCAAGAGAGTGAATGCGAGAGATAAAGAGAGAGAACTTCATACTTACATACAGTATGTAATATAGCAATACGCCAAATGTATGCTGACGGACTGACACCCAGGAAAAGTGTTTAACTCCCAATTTCACTTCAAACCCATTGCTGTGGGCACACTTTTGGTTTGTTTGCCCCCAAGATCCTGACGGTGGCTTCCAGCAAATTGTTGCAACAAACGCAGAATACAACCGCTGTATCTCCGCAGAAATGTTCTAACCCACAACTTGGGTGCTTCGGCTAACTGTATCCTTTTTTAGTCCACAGTTTAACGGGACCACTGGCCACGCTTCTCTCAGGTGCGACTGTATCATGTTGTCAGGTGCGGCCTGGGTGACATGAAGGGCGAATAATTACAGACGCGCATCAGTATCAGTAACCCTTCTCAGTAGTCACAAATGCCCTCAAATCGACTAGCTGCTGCAAAAACATAACTTCATCATCAGCTCAAAAGATGACGAAAGCGAAATGTAATGTACATACCCGCCTAACCTTAGTTTGCCGACTCAGCGGTGATCAAACTTCCACGCATTGTACTTACTTTTACAGATGACGAGAAATCGATAACTGCACTGGCACCTCCTCAGAGCGGGGGAAAGACTGCGATGGCGTTGCTTACTCGGCGTTTAGGACTAGAAGTGCTCACAAACTGAGTTCCAAACTAAGCAAACCGATCCCCTCGCATCCTTCGACTTGTGTCCCAACCTCCCCAGGTTTATTTCAAACTATGGACCGGATCCTAAAAGTCCAGCGTTCTGCTTAAATTAAAGTGCCAATGACCTCGTACACTACGCCAACGCTTTACGGTTAAACCCCCTGTGACTGTAAAATAAAGCCACACGTTTAAACCTGTGATTTAAAATAAAACTCTGAAATCCATCTTGTCTAGATCAGCCACATCATCCACGTGTATATTTGAGATACATAATTTAAATTAAAATCACGGAATTCATAGTTACATGAGCTTCCCAATGTGTTAAAGTACACATCTATGTTTGAGACAGTCCATCAGAGGGAAGTAACTATGAGGGTAAAGAGGGTAATTATATATGTATGAAGTCCTGTTTCCTTCTGTGTCTGCTTACTGCAAATAACAGCTGGGTTCAGGATGGGATCATTAGCTGAACACATCCATCTTCAGTAAGAAGTTTATTTTAATGTAGCAGCTGGCAGATTTCCGTCCTTGTGCATCTTTGTGTATTCCTCAACCAAGTAAAGGAAATCGAATAAGAGTGTGGTATTGCGGATAAGTACACATCTGGGTTGGGTACAGCTGTTGATCCTCAGCCAAGTTTTATGTGTGATATGCAAGCAGACAACCTATCCTCCATAAGTACCTCTAATCTTCTAATCGTATTGGCCAGGGAAGGACATTGTATTGCTGCAGTTTGCTGACAAAAACATGAGGGGTTTTGGTATCTACATTTCAGACATTCAATCCAGAATGTCCTCCTTGCAATTAATCATATAAAATTATATTTTGCTTACTTTTATGGGGTGACATTGGCTTGCCGGTTCGATCCCCTGCCCAGTGTCCCTGAGCAAGACACCTAACCCCTAAAATCTCCTGACGAGCTGGTGGGTGCCTTGCATGGTGTGTGAGTGTGTATATGAATGGGTGAATGAGAAGCATTAGTTGAACAGCGCTTTTGGATAAAGGCATTATATAAATGGCAACCATTTACCATTTATGCTTTGTTCACTTTCTTGAGTCCTGGTTAAAGAACCAAGGAGCTTGTGTTAAAAAGGGTAGTCTGTGAGCTTCTATTGCATGGCACAAGCAGAAATTCTACAGACGAACAGGATGGCCAACTCCTGCCTTCCTTCCTTCCTGTCTCCTTTCTGACTAATGAGAATAATAACATTATAAAAAACTTTTTAAAAGGGAATTTCCTTTCCCATCAGGTAGAGGAAGATTGTGGTGCTAGATTACAGTTGATAAGTATGCATGAAGAACTGTGCCCAATTAATTAAATCAATTTCCCTGATATCATCCTTTCACTATACCCATTAATGTCTGTTCATAAAACAGGAGGAAAAGTGTCACTTTTTCTGGTTAGGCTACAGAATCTGGGGTGAAAGTTCCATGTTGTTCAGCTCTGGACATACTGTTGCTGTTGTTGCTGCTGTTATAAATAATAATTTTTAAAAAAAGAAAAAAAAAGAAAAAGAAAGTAATAATAGCTGAGTGTGGATGCGATAAGAGGCTGTTAAATTCACAGACTTACAGTGTGTGTCTCAAGACAAGACAATACAGGGTTGATTGACCTGACTGAATTATTTGGTTATATGTATTATTATATTGCTTGTTATGGTCTACCGAGTCTAAGTTAAATGAGATAATTTAATTTGATTAATTCAATTGAATGTGATTGAGCCTTTATTGAAGAAGAGCAATTTGTCTTTTCTTCATTATTAAGGTTTACCTACAGGATGCCTATATGTTGTACGTGGCCATGCCTTGCAAAAAATAAGTACAATAATAAATCTGGTTATTTTTCTCAAATTACATGATACCGTGCTTACTGGAACTGCATTGTATACAATTGCTTTTATATGATATGTACAATATAAAATCTTTAAATGCGCTTTTATTTTGAAATTTACACTGGAAACTCCACCGGAAGTTAGATTCATTTTTTGTAAATTTGAGTCTTACTGGCGCCGAGCTTTTTCAGGAAAGCCGCAATCTGGAACAGTGGTTTTCAGGAAATTAAACAACGTCGACTTTCCAAAAGTATGTTGTCATTCTTATTCACTCTTTCAGATAGGTTTCGGTCCCGAGCGCAACTCGCGAACTCACTAGTATAGCTACCCATAGTGTACCTTCGTTAGTTAACATTAGCTAACGTTAGCTATCGAGATGGTTAAAGCAATTTAGTTTTGCGAACTAATTTAGCAAACGTAAACTGTAGTTAGTTAGCAGGTAGGATACTATCAAAGAGCGTAAACGATGACTCTGCATACGTTAGTCTCTGATACTAGTTATTACCATTCATTTCCTGGAAGCTGTCCATAGCAAACAAGTTACATGCCACACTAGCTTGTCGTTAGTTAGCTAACGTCATCATTAGCTAGTAGTTGTGTGTTTTCGTACAGGTAACTACATAGCTGCCAACTCTCACGCTTTCGGCGTGAGACACACACATTTGCCTGTTTTCACACGCACATGCGTGAGAGTTGGCAGCTATGTAACTAGCTAGTGGTGGTCGCAATTAGTGCTAGTCAATTCATACTCAAAATCCCCAAAATCGAATTCATACTGCACGTGTGGCGCTTTAGAATGAATGGAAAGACAATTTTGGAAATGGAAAGACAAAGTTATTACCCGTTAGCTAACTAGCTGTAAGTTGTGATTTTGTATATGCTGCTCAGATCTCTGGGACATATTTCCAGGGTTCCCAGAAATAGGATCCTTTCATATTTTAAACCAGTTAATTGCATTTATGGGAACATATTTATACATCCGAACATGTTTTATCAGTATGGTACATTTTAAAAAGAATAACTAATGGATTGAATCATTATATTGAGAATCAAATTGTTATTATGAATAGCACGGTGAAGTAGTGACATATAAATACAAAATAAATAACTTGTGCAACCAAAAGTAATTTGTGCTGAGGAAGACTTAGTCACAAGTACAGACTAAATATTGTCAACCAGAGAGGTAAAATTTGAGAGTAAGAAAACGCAGTCTTATTTCAGTAATGGATAACGCAACGGCAGTTTTCTGTTTAGGTTTGGGTTTGCACATTGCCTTCGTGGGAATACCCCACTTGGCATCATTATGCTATTTGTAGGGGTAATTACAGTACAGTACCCACAAAATACAGCCTGCGAGTTACATGACAACAATAAGCATACGAACACGTCAATATGAACACAGTATATGTTGCCATGAATTAATACAAGTGTAACACTTGTGTATTTTCACACCAAAACGTTTTTCTGTCCGCTTCCTGGAAAACGATTTTAATTTCGATTTTACGTCATTGTGTACCAGCGGGTGTGTATGTAGCTGTTAATATTCCGTTCCCCTCCAATCAATATCCTTTTATGCGGCGGTGCACATCCTCATTTGACTTCATTGAACAGACAAACTGACTCCCCACCCTTCAAAAACTGCCTTTCACTCATGTGTACATCATATGGAGGAAGCTAGTGCTGCTCTAACTTCCATTTCAACTTGTCTTTACAGCAAGGGCTTAAACCAGTTGTCTCCAACCCTGGTCATGAAGAGCTACTAGGCCTGTTGGTTTTTGTTTTCACCAAAAATTCAGCGCTCAGTTGAGACCCAGCTAACCAGGTGAGGGGAGTTAACTGTGTAATCACCTGCTCTAATTGATTGATTAGGTGCAGAGTAACAACAGACACCAGCAGACCCTGTAGCTCTCCAGGACCAGGGCTGGAGACCATGGCCTTTAGCTGATGGTGAACTCAGGTGCGTTCCTTATGTCCTGATTCAGGAGCGTGCTCTGGAAACGCGCCGTCATGGCAGAGGCACCAGAAGGGGGCACTGCTGTGCTGCGGAGGCTGAAACCGAAGTTGATCGAAGTCCTGAGCGGAGAGTCGGATCACGTGCTGCAGCATGCAGACTCGCTCTCCCTCCTCTCCCCGCGTGAGTACCGCCGGCTCAAAGCGATTGACGACCCCTCGCAGAAGATCCGCGACCTGCTCGACTACGTCATCCAGAAGGGCCACAGCCCCGCCCTCAGCTTCCTGGAGTTCCTGAGGGAGGCCGACACAAGGAACACTTTCCCCCAGCTGTCTGTCATCCTGGAGCGGGTGGAGCTTCTTCAGGAGCCCCAAGGTGAGTGTGGGAAATGGAGTCAAATATGTGGTAAGATTTAAAGAGGTTTCAGAGCTAGTGTAAATACGGTGTGAATAAGTAAGCACCTCTTCGATCAAAAAATACCCCCCCCCCCACCCCACCATCCCCGCCAAAAAAGCAAAAAAACATTGAGAACCTTCAATAGCTGCAGTGTAGGAAGTTCCTGCCAGTCCTGAGTCACTTGTTCAGATTGAATATTTCTTTGTTTTGTTTTTACAGAGCAACCCACCAAAAGGAAAACTGAAGAGCCGGTGGTGGAAATTTCTAGCAAGAAAAAGAAACTTGAAGCTGGTGAGTTTTGTTTTGAGCAATATGGCAGCATTTGGCCTTCATTATTGCAGCAGCCGCACCACAATGTTCACACGTATTTATTTTGTAAATGTATAGGCAATATAATTTTGGCATTTTGAAAGTGGCTCTCTCTGGAATGGCTGTGCGCTCATCCATTCCAGGCGCCCTAGTGTTTAAAACAGTTTGGGGCCCCTGTTTGACGGATAGTCTCCCCCCAGGGTCGGGGCTGGTGTCGGAGAGGCAGATGATGCTGGTGGCGCGCGAAGTGGGCCGTGACTGGAAGCAGCTGGGCAGGCTGGCCCTGGACATCCCGTCGGTCCGTCTGGAGCAGATCGAGGAGGACAACCCGGCCGACCTTCGAGAGCGCGTGTTCGCCATGCTGCGAGTGTGGCGAACGAGAGAGGGGCAGGACGCCACCGCCGCACGCCTGCACGCCCTCCTGTCCGCAGACAAATGTGCCCCACCGGCAGACAAAATCGACTTCCTCCTCGACCCTGTCTGACCTGCGCATACCGCTGTCTGACTGCAGGGGGCACTGTCTCCTCACTTCACGATGGGAGACGTTCAGTATGTGTACACTCACCTAGCACTTTATGAGAAACATTTACACACATTAGAGCAGTGGTATGCAGAAGAGCATCTCTGGACACACAACGGATAGCCTACAGCAGTAGAAGTCTAAAAAATAAGTAATAAATACCAAATAAAGTGCTCACTGAGTGTATATGTGTGTGAATATGTACAGTGCCTTGAAAAGTTTTTTGTTTCAGATTTTTAGGCAAAATGTATTTTTAAACAAAGTCAAAGTCCTGACTTGAACCCAATAGAGATGGTGTGGCGGGACCTGAAATAGCAGTTCATGCTTGAAAACCTACCAACTTGTCTGAATTAAAGCAGTTCTGCAAAGGTATTTGCTCACTATATTTTATGAAATAAATGAAATTTAAAAAAGGTGTTTTGTGTTTACTCTGTTTCCCTTTGTCTAATATTACATTTAGCATTTTGCTAATATTACATTACATTTGAAATCATTCTGTGACACACATGCAATAACAGTTGTCGTGAGCCACGGACCCCTTGCCGAGCTCAGACCTCACGTTCCCACGAGCAGTACCTCACAATGAGGTGTCTCGGGGACAAACTCAAGTACTCCGAACGTCCTGGAGCCCTGGTAAGTTCTACTGAACTTCCAGCCCAGTCTCGAAGTGAAGGGTGTGATGCAAATCTGGTATTCGATGTGCTGTATTCAATGTATTCCTCTAAAGAATCTTTATCACATATGATTATAGTAAGATATACTTTATTATAATCAATCAAAAGAATAGAGTTATACAGATTACAGTGTACCTATCATCTTTTTCAGTTTGCTGATCACATGCAAGTTACATATACCCCTTTAGCTCTTTCTAAGTTACCTTTCCACCTATGATGTTTAAAAATCAAGGTACACCCCTCAAATATCCATCCTCTTTGGCCTTAGCCTTATCCTATAGCTCCCCCTTCTGGACGTTTAAAAAGAAACTATTCCTAGAATATTATATTTATCTAACTATGATAACTTCTCTACATTTTTCTACCTTATATAGTACCTTAATGAGAAATAAAAGATATTAAAATAAAAGGAAACTTATAATGTGTTACTTTTCCTACTTCTACAAGTAATATAGATTATAATTACCACTCCAGCTTGGTTATAGTTGTTCTGCGTGGCTCTTTCTTCAGCTGAGTCCGCACCGCGTACGTCACTCCTCTCTCCATATCCATATCCTGGAGTGGCGCGCAGAGGGAGCGCGCCACTCCAGCTTGACTACAGCTGTCTTGTGTTGCTCTCTCTTCAACAGCTCGTAGATATCTTGTGAGGCAAAATTCTAAGATCCTACTCTAAGGTCTAAAAGCTTATTCCTTATATATCTTTTTTGCATACAAAAGTGTACCTTTTTTGATAAGAAATGTCCCCAATATTTCAAGCGGGAAGACATTTATCTCTTATGTAACTTGTTTTTTAATGATCATATTAATTATTTCTGTTTTTCCAATTGTCATTTTCTCATACCTCAAAAGAGATTTCCCCAATACGTTATCTCATGTGCCCCTCCGATTTGGGAATTTCCACCATCTTAATATACGAGTGGAAAAACATTTTTTTTTTAAGGAACCTATTCATCATTGGTGTTTGTTTTTAATTTCATAGTCTCTCCTTGACTTCCTCCACACCTTGATCTCATGCAAGCCAGAAGTTAATGCCTGCCACCATCTCAATACACTCTTCAGGCGCCCCTTTTTGTGGGGGATCTACAAAGGACATCCAGCCAATAGCTGAGTGTAAATCATCCCCCAACTTCTTCTACAGTCAGTCCTTTGAATCTATCCGATAAATTGTTTGTGCTATAATCAGGAAGGCCCTTGAAGCCTCTTAATATTCTTTCGGTATTGACATCCCTTCCATTTTCCTTATCTCTCCTACATTTTTCCATCTCCTCATATTCTTTGATCTCCCAATTATCTTCATTGTTTTTCTCATCCTGTTGCTTTAACCAGGCCTTGTGCTCCTCCCCTGTAGGAGCAAGCCCACACGTGTCAACCAAGTATGTTATCACATCTATCGTCTCCCTGAATGCAAAACTCCCTGGGTCACCAATTTCCTGTTCAGCGTGTTCAGCATCTTCCATGGTCATGCTAGAACACATTCTACGCATGGCCTCAGTCAGGCCTTTAGCCTTGCTCTCTAAAACCCTGAATCTAAGTCCTCTGACTTCAGACTCCTCAGTATCCATATACGGTTGTACATTTATCTTGTACCACATATTTTTCTTCTTACGGGCGTTCTTACTACCACCTCGATGGCGTGTGCGAGGGGTTAACAATGCATTCCTTCTTAACCCATCCCACGTCAATCTCTCATCAGGGGGCCTAGGGCCGGGTCCTCGACACAGTTAATCTGGAAGGTGACTAATACTTTTTCATGACTCTTTATATGTGTTGTGTGTGGGGGTGAGTTCCTGCAATTGCGTGTATGTGTGTTTATGTATGACAGTTTTTTGGCGTGAAGGGTATTTGAGATATTTGGTATGGTATGTTTGTTGTCGAAAGCAGGAAGATACACTTATTGCAACTAGAAAGCTGCTCAAACAGCTACTTCATGCCTTCCGGATGTGTGTGTGAGTGTGTCTGCGCACGCATACATGCATGTGCACATGCGGTAGTGCTTGGGTGTGTGTATGATTGTGTTTTCTCAAGTCAGTCAGTGCCTTCCACATGCTGTTCTTTCTCAGTAATAATGGGTTGTTACCCAACTCGATTCAAGTTTTAATTTCAAAAATTCTTTCAAGTTCTGCTCACGCTAGACAGAGCTTCACAATATTCTTGAAGCAAAATACAGAATCTGACAGTTCTCATATCAGTTATGGCATCATAACAGCAAATGTGCAAAGACTGCCACCGCCCTCTGGTGGTTAAGCTTAGTTTCTAATATCAGACTTTCCCAACTGCCCTCTTTACATTACATTACATCACATGGCATTTAGCAGATGCTCTTATCCAGAGCGACTTACAATGAAGTGCAAATCAAACACAAGTATGAGTGCTAAGAGGACCTGAGAGGACAGTACAGTTCCGAGTCCTAGTGTAAACATACAGATAATCAGAACCCTTGAAGAGTACAATCAACTTCCAAACTAGCATACCACAGTTGGCAGCTAGAATACCCTGAATACAACAGTACAACAGCCAATAAAAAACAACAATATCTACACAAGTAACAATATCTATACAATCTATACATAAGTGCCATTACAGTCTAAGGCTAATCATGGTGGTGAGTTAGGGAGGGAAAGGTGTAGCCTGAAGAGATGAGTCTTCAGTCTGCGCTTGAAGGAGGTCAGAGACTCTGCCGTTCTGACATCCACCGGGAGATCATTCCACCACCGTGGGACCAGGACAGACAGCAGTCGTGAGCGTGAAGTGCAGGTGTGGCGAGGGGGAGGCGCCAAACGGCACGAAGTGGCAGAACGGAGGGGTCTTGTTGGTGTATAGGTCTTGATAAGGGATTGAATATATACAGGGGCTGATCCCTTAACTGCCTGGTATGCAAGCACCAAAGTTTTAAATTTGATGCGAGCCATAACAGGCAGCCAGTGGCGGTTGCTGAGCAGGGGGTTGACATGTGAATGTCTGGGAACATTGAATACCAGACGGGCTGCAGCATTCTGGATCAGTTGTAGGGGTCTGATGACAGATGCTGGAAGGCCAACCAGCAGAGAATTGCAATAGTCCAGGCGAGACAGGACCATTGCTTGAACAAGGTGCACGCCCGGGTCACCGTAGCGATGTTCTTGGAAAAGGACAGCCTGCTGTCCATCACCACTCCAAGGTTTCTTGCACTAGGGGATGAGGTCACTGTGGTATCCCCTAGTGAGATGGAAAAATCGGAGAAGGGAGAGGTTAGAGCAGGGATGAAGATTACCTCCGTCTTACCTGGGTTGAGCTTTAGATGGTGGTTGCCCATCCAGCTCTGGATGTCTCTCAGGCAGGTGGAGATATGGGTAGAGACCTGTGTGTCTGATGGGGGGAAGGAGAGAAAGAGTTGGGTGTCATTGGCATAACAATGATATGAGATGTCATGAGCAGAGATAACGGGGCCAAGGGATCTTGTGTAAATGGAAAAGAGGAGGGGTCCAAGGACTGAGCCCTGGGGGACTCCTGTAACAAGGGGGCGAGGGGTTGACACTCCTCTAGCCCAGGACACCTGGGAGGACCGGCCAGAGAGATAAGATTTGATCCACTCTAAGGCTGTGCCACAGATCCCTGTAGATGCCAGGGAGGCTAAGAGGATGGAGTGGTTGACCGTGTCAAACGCCACAGAGAGGTCAAGAAGGATCAGGACAGAGGATAGAGAGGTTGCTCGTGCAGCCTGAAGGGACTCATTGACGGAGAGGAGTGCGGCCTCCGTCGAGTGGCCAGGTCTGAAGCTGGACTGGTGGGGGTCCAGCAGGTTATTCTGTGAGAGGAAGGAAGAGAGTTCATTGGAGGCAGCTCGTTCAATGGATTTGGATAGAAAAGGAAGGAGAGATACCGGACGGTAGGTTTGAATGCAGGATGGGTCTAGGGTGGGTTTCTTTAGGAGTGGGGTGATGTAGGCCCTCTTGAATGATGAGGAAAAGCAGCCAGAGGACAGAGAGGAGTTAACAAGGAAGGTGACAAACGGAAGGATGCCAGGCGTGATTGCCTGAAGGAGGTTTGAGGGGATGGGGTCCAGGGCACAAGTAGTAGGGCGGTGGGAGAGCAGGAGGTGAGACACATCAGCATCTGTAAGGGGACAGAAAGAGGAGAAATAGGGGGCAGACACAGAAAGGGAGGCAGGCATAGAAGTGGTGGTGGTCGCGAAGGTGCTGCGGATATCTGCAACCTTCTCGTCAGAAAATACCGCAGTCATCAGCAGTGAGCGAGGACTGAGATGGTGGGGTAGGTGTGCTGAGGAGAGAGGAGAAAACAGTTGACGGGGGTTAGAAGTGGAATTCTGGATTTTTGTTTGGAAGTAATTTATTTTGGCAGTGGTGATAGCAGAGGAGAATTCCGCCAGGACAGACTGGTAGGAAGACAGGTCCGATGGGTCTTTTGATTTCCTCCACTTGCTCTCAGCTGCACGTAGGCTGGGCCTGGAGGAACGTAGAAAGTCAGAAGCCCATGGGCTGGGAGGGGAGGATCGAGCAGGCCGGGAGACAAGAGGACAGAGAGAGTCAAGGGCTGAGGAGAGAGAGGAAAGCAGCGCGGAAGATGCAGAATCAGTGGGTAGTTTGGAGAAGGATTCAAGAGGAGGAAGGGAAGCGGTGACTCTGGGGGCAAGGGAGGAGGGTGATAGAGAGCGGAGGTTACATCGGACAGAAACAGTGGGGGTGAGAGAAGGGGAGGGAGGCACAGGAGCTAGGGGGATGGAGAAGGAAATGAAGTGGTGATCGGGGGGGTCCTCAGGGAATGAGCTGAGTAGAGTCTTTCCAAAGCCACCTGCCCAATTTATCATCCCATGGTCCTATATCTCATTGCCCTGAAACCGAAACTCTGCTACTGTCCGAAAAGATTGGCATTATTTGTACTGGAAATTGTCTTTTGGACAGTGTTTAGTGCATTGCGTGTAGACTTGTGAACGCTAATTGTACTGGTATCACTGTATTGGCCTCAATATCTGTTGTTTTCAGTGGTCTGTCTTCCAATTGTTTCTTTGTATGGGTGTCACTCAAGATCTCTGAGAATGAACTCTGCTCCCTCTCACCAATCGCGTCCTCCACTGTTGTTCTTATTTGTTTGAAAAAACAAATCCGTTCGTTATCCTGCGCTGTTTATGTGACCCGCAATCTCCCAGCCTTCCTTGCCTGAACCATTGGCGAGTGAAGATCTCATTTTAATGTCAATAATTGATTACGTCGGTCAGTGGGGTGCCATGTTAACCAGTGACAGCTTTATCTGTTTTTTTCAATAATTAGGTAGGCTTGTGACTCATCAAATCTACAAGGCACCTTTCGCCAAGTCATTAGAGCAAGCATGCAGGGCTCGACAACAGACAACAGCCCAATCAGATAGTGCCGTGGCTCAAGCGGATTCTCGTGGAAGCATAGATCATGTTATTTCTGTTGACCAGAACAATCAATCAAGTCAATACTGCTCCAGGATTTCAGGATGTTTTAAATATCTCTGGAAGTTTCTGAGGACTGGCTTTACAGTGCTGGGAATCTGGGCATTTTGGGGGTTTGTGGTCTAAAGCTAGAAAATACAGTTACACTCCAACCGCTTGTAGAGCAACGTCTCCAGAGGCTGTACGTGTGTATTATTCAATTATTTTTCAAAAATAATGTTTAACCCCTGTGTTCTGTTTACTTATCTGTAACTTGGGTTAAGTACTCACAGGGCGTAACGGGGATTTTAAAGCAGTACAGAACTAGATTTTTTCCCCAAAAATTCCTCAATATGTATTTTCTTTATCTCAATTCCAAACCAATATGGTTATGGTTGCCATTTACCTCAATCACATTTGGTTCAATGAAAATGTCTTTAAAGGTACAATAGGTAAGATGTTTGTGTTAAAGCATTGTTACAAGACCATTGTAAATCCCTTCCTATCATTGAAAAGGGCTCACTGACATGTTGACTCACCCTCTGCCTGGGTCTATAGTCCTAAAATTCGGGTTTCAAAATATACAGTTGATGGCCCGACACTCTGTACCAAAACATTGTATAGCTGTACAATAATTCAAGCTCATTGTCTGAAAATTGGTTCTAATTGCCACAGCCAATGGCGTTTCAATGTCAGCGCGTTCACAGAGAAGGGGGAGGGATAAACAGTGTTGTGGTTTGAGTGTGTTTGTTGTTGCAATTCCTCCCTTGACCGCTAGAAGTCTGAAATTACCTATTGTACCTTTAAGGGAAACCACAGTGGAAATATGACTCTACATTCCTGTCATTCCTGTCAATGTCCTGGCAGAACCTGCTGAAGCAGTGCCACTGTGCCAACGCCAGCTCCCTGTTCCAGCAGGACAGGTTCTATGACGTGAGCCTGGACACGGGGGACAAATCTGTGCAGTGCAAAATTACCTATTGTACCTTCAATTTATTATGTTAAAGATGTGATTTATGTAGGCTATATAAACCTATTGTCTGAACTGAAGAGGGGCTCCATAATCACAAGCCAAAGGATATCAATTATTCTGAAAAGTTCTGCATGGAGGAGTCATCAAAAATCCCTCCAAATGTGTTCTCTAACCTCATCACACATCATAGGAAAATTCTCCGGACTGTCATCTTTGCCAGAGGTGGTGGTACCAATAATTGTGAGATCTGTTTTCTGGAGATTTTTATTTGAATGAAGTAAGACTTTGGTTGAATCCATTGAATCATTAATGAAGCACGCATGTTAAAAAATAAAGTTTTTTCTATATTTTGCATTCCACTGTATGAACATACGATATATATTTTCGTGTTAAATTTTCAGTTTTTTAATCTGTTCATTTTGCTTCCAATTATTTTTAGTTTCTGTCTTTTTTACGACCAACATTTGTCCTTATTTTGGCGCGGGTGGGGTGAAGTAGTCAGGGGAAGTGATCGGGGGCGTGGTATCCCTTGAACAGTTTATGCCTTTCACGTCCTGTCGAAGCCGTCTCAAGACCGATAGTGACCTCAGGGAAGCAGTCTTGGGACATCACTAGCGATGGATGCCGTCGGAGCGAGTTTAAGCGCAAACATACACGGGACCAGCGATGGTGAAGGTAAAAGAGTTTCATGAATTCTTGAATGTAAGTTACTGACAAAATTAACAAGGACTGTCGAATGTATTCCATTATCTACACCATCATGAGATTAAGTTGCATTTCATTTTATTTTTTCAGCATCGTTGGGTAGCTGGCTGTAGATTCTCACATTTAGAGTGGCGTGGCTGTTTATATAAATGTAATTATATTGGTCACATTGTTAAGATGCTGCGCCTTTTAAATGCGAGAGGAGTGTGTGAGTCAGGTGGATTTAAAAAACTTTTCACCAGTTCTCGCGGTTGTGCATTGTTTGCAAGCCTGACGTCAGTGACGAAAAAGATTTGTCGCGGCAACTTCCACAAGTTCTGGATTTTTAAATTATTACGATTAGAGACGATGGAAATAAAGAAATGTCCTACGCTACAGCAAAGAAAGGACTACAAAACGGAATATCAGTTTATTGTTATAACGCTCTCTACAATAATCTTACATCTATTCACGATCGATGTAGAATTCGCACAGCAAAGAGTTTCAGTGCTGGAAGTAGTCACTGGACGAATTCTGACAGTGTTCCCGATTCATGTGTTGCTTAGAACCACTAAAGTAAGTTCGTGAGCAACACAAACACATGTACACTTACACATACAAATATAAATGTGTAATTTATATTGGCCTGTATTCTCAAACCTTAATAACAGGCTGAACAATTTCAGAAAAAAATATTTCTGCTCTGTTGACAGTGATGTACAGTCAAATTAAATTAACAGAAAATGTTATGCAGTGAACGAAAGCATGAAATTGATAGCTACAGATGTTCCTTGGGTGATCCGAAGACATTCTAGAACAGGTGCCCAATATCTTTTTAAACAGGAAGTTATTGAAAAAATTCAAAATGAGCTCCTAATATTGCTTTTAGTTGACCTAAAATGCACTTAAATTACCTCATAAAATCATAACATTAAATTAAAATAGTCATGTTTTGTACGTTTTTGCATATCATTGCCTACAATAACTACTTGAAGTCTGTGACTCATAGACATCACAGGTGTTGAGTATCTTTGCTGTAGATGCTCTGCCTCTGTCATCCCTTCTACTCAATCTATGTCAATCTATGTGTAAATGTAGCTCTAGGTGTAAATCTGGGTATAAATCTAGGTGTAAATGTATATCTAGGTGCAAATATAAATGTAGATCTATGTGTGAGTGTAAATGTAGATCAAGGTGTAAATGTAAATGTAAATTTAGATCTGGGTGTAAATGGCGGAGATCCCACGCTGGGGGCTCCCCAGAACGGTCAGCGTCGGAATGGACCGCTGCTCGACCACGTTGAGGGACAGCGCTTCCTGGAGGAAGCTTTTCAGATTATCCTGGAGGAGGCGCTGCGTCAGGGCGTCGACCCCAAAGAGAAGGTGCGTCCCCCTCACGGTTACTGTTCTTTTCTGTGGCTCTCTCTCTGTCTGTCTTTGTACCCCGCGCTTTATTTTCATTCTCATTGTCTCTGTCTTGTTTTTCTGGCTTTAAATAGGATGTGAGTGTCCAATATCGAAAACACTCTTTGTATCTCTCCATACAAACATAAATATATCAATATCTCAGATATCTCTAATGGGAATTACAGTTTTTTTTTTCCAGGTCTTGCTATCTTCATGTTAACTACCAGCTAGTGAAGAAAAAAGGCGAGTGGGTTTATTTACAAAAAACTTTTGACTGAAGGACATGTCATTCGGTTGTTGCAAACATGCACATATGTACCTGTACCTCCGGAGTGGGTGGAGCTACAGGGAGCTGCCACTCAGGTGTTGGAAGAAATCAAAAGGTTTGCTCTCTACAGCAAGAGCCAATAATTGGTTGGAATAAGTGTCTCTCTGGTAGCCATGGAGACCCTGCCTGTTCTGCCGCTAACGGCCAACATCCACCTGCTCACAGTCAGAAAGGGAGCGGCTCAAACTGCCACCCGTTTGGAGTGCAACACACGTTTCCTGCTATCGCTATGGAAGTGAAGGCTTTGTGTGTTGTGATGAGCTTTGATAAAAGAATGGCCTATGGATGATATGAGAAGGGGCAGATTTTGCAGCTTTGGTCAGTGACTCAGAGAAGGTGAAGGGGCAGTTTTTGCAGCTTTGGTCAGTGATTCAGAGAAGGTGAAGGGGCAGTTTTTGCAGCTTTGGTCAGTGACTCAGAGAAGGTGAAGGAGGCGTTTTTGCAGCTTTGGTCAGTGACTCAGAGAAGGTGAAGGAGGCGTTTTTGGGACGCTCGTGAGCCCGCTCTCTCCCCTCTCGTGGCAGGTTTGCGAGTGGAAGGATCCGGAGGAGCTGCGGACGCTGCTGGACCTCCAGCTGCGGGACGGCGGCGAGTCACATGACCAGCTGCTGCAGCGTGTCCGAGACGTGGTCAAGTACAGCGTCAAGACCTGTAGGCCTCTGAGCATGTCCTCTGAGCATGTCCCCCTCTGAGCATGTCCTCTGAGCATGTCCCCCTCTGAGCATGTCCTCTGAGCATGTCCCCCTCTGAGCATGTCCTCTGAGCATGTCCTCTGAGCATGTCCTCTGAGCATGTCCCCCTCTGAGCATGTTCCACAGCAAAACAACACTTTCCTTGAGTTTAACTTAGCAAATATATTTCAGAAAGCGAGAGGCCTTACCAGCTCTCTGATTCGAAACACACATAGTAAGACTTTTATACAGACTTTTCCACAATGGCGGAGACAAAAACAAGGAAGACATGATGTTCACAACCTAGGATTATTATTATTTAGTCTCCAGATAAACAACCTTGACAGAAGATTGGAATGTGCAAGCTTGGAAAAGCAGAGTCATTAATCTCACAGGCTGTTTCTCTGTTTGAGCATATTTCCTAAGCGCTGAATTAAGCTTACATGGTTTCATTTGTAATAAAGATTACAATAAAAGCTTACACACACACTGTCAATTAGGATAATTACCCTTATAATGTCCTCTTCGTATCCTCTGAACATGTCCTTTACTGTGAAGAAGTTGTTGGCAGTGATCTTAACAGTGATATGGTTCCTTTTTTCTGGTCTTTAGGTCACCCACTGTTCTTCAATCAGCTGTTTGCTGGGGTGGATTACCACGCCCTGGCCGGACGATTCCTCACTGAAACGCTTAATACCAGCCTGTAAGAAAGGGAGAAAGCTGGAGAGAGAATGTGGTTATGTGTTTGTTCAGATAGAGGATATGGTTTTGTATTTGTTCTGATTGAGGATGTGATTATGTGTTTGTTCTGATTGAGGATGTGGTTCTGTGTTTGTTCTGATTGAGGATGTGTGTCTGTGTTTGTTCTGATTGAGGATGTGGTTTTGTGTTTGTTCTGATTGAGGATGTGGTTCCATGTTTGTTCTGATACAGAATGTGGTTCTCTGTTTGTTCTGATAGAGAATGTGGTTCTCTGTTTGTTCTGATTGAGGATGTGGGTCTGTGTTTGTTCTGATTGAGGATGTGGTTCTGTGTTTGCTCTGATAGAGTGTGTGGTTTTGTGTTTGAGGTACACCTATGAGGTCGCCCCTGTGTTTGTCCTGATGGAGGAAGTGGTTCTGTCGCAGCTGCGCTCCCTGGTGGGCTGGGAGGAGGGGGATGGGATCTTCTGCCCTGGGGGCTCCGTCTCAAACATGTACGCCATGAACGTGGCGCGATACCGGGCCTTCCCCCAGGTCAAACTGCAGGGCCTGTGGGCCGTGCCACGCCTCGCCGTCTTCACTTCCCAAGAGGTGAGGGAGGGAGGGAGGGAGGGAGGGAGAGAAAGAGGGAGGGAGGGAGAGAGGGAGGGAGTGAAAGAGAGAGAGGGGACGGTACGGAGAGAGGGAGAGAGGGCATGAGGGAGGGAGAGAAGGAGTGAGTGAGTGAGTGAGTGAGTGATGTTGCATGCTTGCCTGTGCTCCCGGATTGACAGTGGAGGTCTGCAATGAGTGTGAGCATGACTGAGGAGTAGAAGGGATGACCAGCCCAACCAACAGTACTCTTCTGTGTCCAGGGCCACTACTCCATCTACAAAGCAGCTTCTTTTGAAGGCATCGGACTGGAGAATGTCTTCTTGGTGAATGTGGACGAAAGGTACTGTCTCTCCAATCAACTGCCCTTTGTATGTGCATGACAAGTACATACTTAATTTTCACACTCGTGAGTCAATGAAAGTCATCTTCTCTTTGTCTTCCCTCATGCTCTCTCTCTTTCCCACATCCCTTACCCTCTTTCTTATCTTTCTCTTTCTCTCTCTCTCTCTCTCTCACTCTCTCTCTCACTCACTTAGAGGCCGCATGATTCCAGAAGACCTAGACCTGAAAATTGAGCTTGCTAAAATGCAGGCAAGTTTACTTAAACTTGATCCCATCAATCCAGTCTTGTCAATTCAGTTTCAGAACTTACGGCCTCAGAATAGTTCATCTGACTTCGCCACTGTGATACTGGTAGAGTTTTACAAATGCGGTTTTCTGTTCTGATTTTATGGATGTTTCATAACTGTGCGCAACACTTTTTTCTGAAGTTTTTGCCTGCTACCTTTATCAGTGGAGTTGTTCTGCTTGCTGAGGGCAGACTGGTTTTGAGCCTATAGTCCGTGTCATCACCTGGCCCTTCCGCTCCCCTCCACCAGGGGGCAGTGCCATTTTTAGTCAGCGCCACATCGGGCACAACCATCCAGGGCTCCTTCGACCCACTGGACAGGATAGCCGACATCTGTGAGAAACATGGCCTATGGATGCACGTGGATGTAAGTAGGTTCCCTTTTACACACACTTTTAGAAAAAGTATTAAATATTTGCATTAACAAGCTGGTGTACAGGTCTACCTAATAACATGCTCAGTGAGTGTATATCAGCACTCATTGTTACAACCTCTGCCACCCGTGAGAGTTCAGACAAGTATCTGCAGGCACACACACACACACACGCACACACACACACACACTATTAGGCATTCCAGATTGGAGGGGAAAGGCATTTAACAGAGATTAGGCCTTGCTGCAAACCCCTGCTCTACTACATTTCAATTCAAATTTACCGCAAGTAATGTGCATCCCCGCACAAGGAAATTAACATCCATTGTTGATTATTGGATCTTCATTTTCAATTAGTAATTCTCAGAGGGACATTTGAGCATTACATTTCAGCAGATTGTATTTGTTTTTTTGAATATGCTTTCATATAAAATATGAATTTAATATAATACAGCCGCTTTAAAAGGCATGAACGTAATAAGGACTGAATGGCTCTCAGTGGAGAGTCTCAGGATTGGCTGCTTCACTCTTGTTAATGTGCCACCCCCTCCCTTTAGGCAGCCTGGGGCGGCAGCGTGCTCCTATCCCAGAGGCACAGACACCTGATGAAGGGCATTGAGAGGTACGTTCCCATGGGGCAAAGCGCCAGTGTGCATTCAGTAGGGCCATAAGACCAGCTGTGACTGGAACAATCCAGACAAGTGGCACAAGAATTAGTCCATTAGTCCAATTTAGTCCACCTAAATCCTGCAGTAAAGTAATCTCCTTTTTGATGAAGGCATGGATCTGTTTGTTTCAGAAGATGGGAAAGATTTGCTGCCACAGCTGGCCATGGAACTGCTTGACAACTTACAACAAGCTTAAAGGGATATTGCACTTTGGGACAACACACGCAATTTATTATTTGCACAGTGAATACTAGCAACATCAGTGCTTATCAAGAGCTTAAGGCCTAACCCCAGAACCAGATACGAGAGCTTAAGACCTAACCCCAGAACCAGCCACCCTGTCAAAAACCTGTCTCTAAAAGCATAAAGCACCTCATTTAGAATGTGTTTTGGAGTGATGACACAGCTGTGCTTTGATACAGAGTGTATGCTTTGAGAGTCTGATGGTCCTCAGATGTCTGGTCCAGCTATATGTGTGTGTGGGTGTTTGAACGTTTGGTGTAAGCCTCTACCCTTCCTACGTCTGTCCCCAAGGGTGGATTCAGTGGCCTGGAACCCTCACAAGATGCTTCTGACAGGACTGCAGTGTTCTGTCTTACTGCTGAAGGATACCACGGTAACAAGGAACTCCCTTCCATTCATCAAAATGTTCAGCCCCAGGAACTCACAAAGCAGCCATATAACACAAACAAAAAGGCAAAAAGGTCATACAAACTGGCAAAGCACAGGCAACCAATATGAAAAACAAAAACATTTAGGAAAAGCACCCACACATACGCAGAGCAAGTTGGATGAGTCATGCAATTTCTGCCTTAAAGGGACAATAGGTACGAGTTTTGTGTTAAAACATTGTTACAAGACCATTGTAAAGCCCTTCCTATCATTGAAAAAGGCTCACTGACAGACTAGTCAGACTAGTCATAGTCTTCATAGTCCTTAAATTCAGGTTTCAAAATATACAGTTGACAGGCCGGCACTCTGTACCAAAACATTGTATAACTGTACAATAATTAAAGCTCATTGGTTGAAAGTTGGTTTTTAATTGCCACAGCCAATGGCGCTTCAACATCAGTGCATTCACAGAGAAGGGGGAGGAATAAACACTGTTGTGGTTTGAGTGTGTTTGTTGCTGCAATTCCTCTCTTGACTGTTAGAAGTCTGAAATTACATATTGTACCTTTAAGGGAGACCACAGTGGAAATATGACTCTACATTTCCATTCTCCATTATCATTACACCGTGAACTATGTGTGGGTGGGTGTCGTTTCAACACCTTTTTTGTGTCCTCTCTTGTCCTGGCAGAACCTGCTGAAGCAGTGCCACTGTGCCAACGCCGGCTACCTGTTCCAGCAGGACAAGTTCTATGACGTGAGCCTGGACACGGGGGACAAATCTGTGCAGTGCGGCCGGAGGGTGGACTGCCTGAAACTGTGGCTCATGTGGAAAGCAGTGGGCACTCAGGGCCTGGAGGAGCGGGTGGACAAAGCCTTCACCAACACCAGGTACGAGAGCTTAAGGCCTTCGCCAACACCAGGTATGAGAGCATAAGGCTTTCACCAAAACTTGGTACAAGAGCTTAAGGCCTTCGGCAACACCAGGTACAAGAGCTTAAGGCCTTCCCAACACCAGGTACAAGAGCATAAGCATTAGATGACGATACACCACTTAGCAGACATGTTCACAAGTCATCTAATGCAAATCAAGTCAAGTCTCAAGTCTCTGAGGGAAGAGTCTGAGTCAAGTTTCAAGTCTCTACATGTTCTACAGCTTTTAATGCCAATGTCTATTACAAACAACCTAAAGTACATACTGTTCATATTTTTATGACACTGGAATAATAATCAATGTCCAGGAAACTACTACATAATGTCACCGAACAGGATATACAAAATGACTCTGCCCTGCTTGCACATCAAGCTTAACGTTTATACTCAAAGGTTTTTAAAATAGTGCAACCCTTTGCTCATGCAAACGCAGCTGCTTTTGTGATCAATGTTGACAATTCAAATGGAAGGGGCTTTTCAAGCCAACCTAAAGAAGTTTGTTCTAACATTATTATACATTATACAATACAAATACCATTTGAAATACAAGCCAACATAACTACAACTTGACAGTCAACAAAATAAGAAATTTTGCGCTTCTGTGATGCTGATTAAACGGTGACACAAACATTATTCTGAGTCTGAAACACGTCATTTGGGCAACGCAACAGTTTAGCTAACTAACATTAGGCAACAGTGAAAAGCGGTGGCATCGGCCAAACCCGGGACGCAAACCCCAGTCCTCGGTGTGCAACTGTAATGAACTGATGCCTGCATCAAGGTCTGCTACTTTAGTCATGTGCCACCACGGCTCATCAGGTATGGGAGCTTAAGGCCTAACCACAAAACCATGTACAAGAGCTTAAGACCTAACCCCAAAACCAGTTATGAGAGCTTAAGGCCTAACTACAAAACCAGTTATGAGAGCTTAAGGCCTAACCCCAAAACCAGGTATGAGAGCTTAAGGTTTTCGCCAACACCAGGTATGAGAGATTAAGGCTTTCGCCAACACCAGGTACGAGAGCTTAAGGCTTTCACCAACACTAGGTACGAGAGCTTAAGGCTTTCACCAACACTAGGTACGAGCACATAAGGCCTTCTCAAAAACCAGGTATGAGAGCTTAAGGCCTAACCACAAAACCATGTACAAGAGCTTAAGACCTAACCCCAAAACCAGTTATGAGAGCTTAAGACCTAACCCCAAAACCAGTTATGAGAGTTTAAGGCCTAACCCCAAAACCAGGTATGGGAGCTTAAGACCTAACCCCAAAACCAGCTATGAGAGCTTAAGGCCTAACCCCAAAACCAGGTATGAGAGCTTAAGGTTTTCGCCAACACCAGGTATGAGAGATTAAGGCTTTCACCAACACCAGGTACAAGAGCTTAAGGCTTTCCCCAACACTAGGTACGAGCACATAAGGCCTTCCCAAAAACCAGGTATGAGAACATAAGGCCTTCGCCAAAACACCAGGTATGAGAGCTTAAGACCTTTGTCAACACCAGGTACAAGAGCTTAAGGCCTTTGTCAACACCAGGTACAAGAGCTTAAGGCCTTTGCCAACACCAGGTACAAGAGCATAAGGCTTTCGCCAACACCAGATACAAGAGCTTAAGGCCTTTGTCAACTCTAGGTATGAGAGCTTAACGCCTTCGTCAACACCAAGTACAAGAGCTTAAAGCCTTCACCAACACCAGGTACAAAAGCTTAAAGCCTTCACCAACACCAGGTACAAGAGCTTAAGGCCTTCCCATTTGCATTAGCTGAGGATACACCACTTACCAGACATGTTCATAAGTCATCAAATGCAAGTCTGAATCAAGTCTCAAGTCTCTGAGCTAGAGTCCAAGTCAAGTCTCAAGTCTCCTGAATGCAGCCTAAATAACAGTATGGCTTTAGAAATTCATCACGGTTCCTATGCTAGTTGGAGATAAACAAACCAGAAGTGTAGATGCCATTTTGTATATGACATCATGTGTGTGACTGAAGAAACAGTATTATCAGGGGCACACACAAAAAAACTGGTTATTTAATTTATTTATTTATATATCAATGAACTACCACATCTGAGCCAACATTTTGGTGAGGCCATTCTCAAGATGGCTGGGGGAAGGCTTTGACAAAACCTCAGGTCTGGGTTCAGGTTCTACAGCTTTTAATGCCAACGTCTATTACAAACAACCTAAAGCACATACAGTTCATATTTTTATGACACTGGCATAATAATCAATGTCCACAAAACTACTACAGAGGTTTGTTCTAACGTTATTATCCATTATGCCATACAAATACCATTTGAAATGCAAGCCAACATCACTACAACTTGACAGTCAACAAAATAAGAAATTTTGTGCTTCCGTGATGATGATAAAATGGTGACACAAACATTATTCTGAGTCTGAAACGCATCATTTGGCCAACGCAACAGCTAACTAACATTAGGCAACAGTGAAAAGCGGTGGCATCGGCCAAACCCGGGACGCAAACCCCAGTCCTCGGTGTGCAACTGTAATGAACTGATGCCTGCATCAAGGTCTGCTACTTTAGTCATGTGCCACCACAGCTCATCAGGTATGGGAGCTTAAGGCCTAACCACAAAACCATGTACAAGAGCTTAAGACCTTCCTCCAAAACCAGGTATGAGAGCTTAAGACCTAACCCCAAAACGAGGTATGAGAGCTTAAGGCCTAACCCCAAAGCCAGGTATGAGAGCTTAAGGCCTAACCCCAACACCATGTAAAAGAGCTTAAGACCTAACCCCAACACCAGGTATGAGAGCTTAAGACCTAACCCCAAAGCCAGGTATGAGAGCTTAAGGCCTAACCCCAACACCAGGTATGAGAGCTTAAGGCCTCACCCCAAAGCCAAGTTACATATGACACATCAATGCTACATTTTGGCACATTAGGGATCTTCAGTCTTGATCAGTCTGCATTGTTACTTGGCACATTCATCTGATATAGTATAGGTGTTATGTACAGTTATCCCAGCTGAGCTTGGGTCTGGTTTTAAGGTGAAATTGAAAACCAGTGTACTGTGCTTTGCAAACCCCTGCTTCACATGTTCAGAAGTCTGATCGTGAAGCGGTGTCTTTAAGGACTGCAGGGACCACCTTCAATTTACACAATACTTGTAGCTGTGTGTATTTTAACAAGGCATATACTTTGTTCCCACACTTGTAAAATTAATCTTATAGAGAGGTGGGCAAGGAGGGTTTTCATGTATAATGCATTATTTAGGTAATGGATCAGAGTTAAATTGCTGAAGTTCTTACACTTTTAAATGCCGATAATTTTAAGATTTGTGTGTGTTAAGGTTAGATTATTGGCTTGCTTGCTAGCTTCTTCCTTATGTTGCTCGTCTAACGTTATTCCAGACAGACTGTTTAAGGAGGGACGTAACAGTGTCGGATGTGGGTAAAAAAAAACAAGAAAAAATCATTTTGGGGGTAATTTAAATTTAACTTCAACTCCTCATGTGCATGATCAGATACTTTCACTGCATTTATTGATATGGTGTCTCTCTTTCTGTGACCCCTTGTCAATGGCCTGTAGGTACCTTGTTGAAGAGATGAAAAAGAGAGAAGGCTTTCGCTTGGTTAATGAGGTGAGTGAACCCATTTCCTCCACAGCATCATGGAGGTCTGTAGCAGGAGCACTGCATTCTGGGTGCATTACCAGCCTAGGCCTTCCGCATTAGGAGTTTTTTTTTTTTAATGAGTATGGATCCTAGTTCCGATTTTTTGAATGGTTTTTGTAAATATTTTATTTATTCTTCCCTTCCCTTCACTCACTCTACAATCTCTCTCTTCCTTCCCCTTGAAAACAGCCACAGTTTGTGAATGTGTGTTTCTGGTTCATACCGCCAAGTCTGAGAGTGATGGAAGACAGTGAGGATTACAGAGAGAGGCTGGCGAAGGTAGGTTCCGAAGAGACATCTTCCGTTAGCACCATTCACTCCTCCTATCTCATCTTCCCCAAATAACTGTTCATTTACAGGCACAATAGGTAATTTCAGACTTCTATCAGTCAAGAGAGGAATTGCAGCAACGAACACCTTCAAACCACAACACTATTTATCCCTCTCCCTTCTCTGTGAAAGCGCTGACGTTGAAACCCCCACGCCATTGGCTGTGCCAATTAGAACCAATTTTGAATTATTGTACAGCTGTACAATGTTTTGGTAGGGTCGGTCCGTCAACTGTATATTCTAAAACCCAAATATAAACACAGTGAACATGTCAGTGAGCCTTGTTCAATGATAGGAAGGGATTTACAATGGTCTTGTAACATGGTTTTAACATGACAATCTTACCTATTTTACCTTTAACTTCCATGTATGAGAGCTGAAAGTGATGCTGTATCACTCATCTGAGCTGAATCAAGTTTAATTTTTCTTGCTGTAGTAATGCTTCTTTGTCACCAGGTGGCACCAACCATAAAGGAGCGCATGATGAGGAAGGGAAGCATGATGGTTGGCTATCAGCCACAGAAAGGGAGGGTCAACTTCTTCCGCATGGTGGTGCTCTCCCCGCAGATACGCCAGGAGGAAATGGACTTCTTCTTGGATGAGATCGAGAGCCTGGGTCGAGACATGTAACAAAGCAACCTGGAACATGGCAATCAAAGACCACGTTTACCGTCTTACCATTTTTTTTTTACCTTTCCTTCTTATCGTCCCATTTTTATTCAGATTTTCTTTAATTTCAGTATTTAGATCCAATAGGAAGAAAGCGTTATCATCTTAAAGCTTTTTACGGGTATGTTGTTAGTTTAGTGTAGTGACTAATTGGCGGCATGGGTCAGCAAATATTTTAGAAAAATAAAATAATGATTATATTTTACTCTTATAAACCTTTTCACCCTCTGTTACTGTATGAATTTTTGTGTCACACACTACTCATAATGGGATTCTGCAAAAGGATAAAGTTTATCCCTGTACTATAAAAACATAGCATCCACACATCAATAATTCACCAACTCATTGGCTGAATGTATGTGCTTTTTTCAATGTTAACGTTGGTGTATTTTATACATTCTAGAATGAAAGGAATTTAAAACTATTTTTGAGAAGAAACTGGTTGCCTTTATTTACTGCATTTATTTACAATGTGACTGTTTCCATCAATGTTAAAGAAATAAACAAATTTAGTTGGAATAATAATCTGAAGAAATGAGTGTGTATGAACTTCACATTTAATTGTACTATATTCATGTTATTAGGTGCTAAGAAAACTCCTTTAAAAACAAATATATCATATAATGTGTTGTATAAATTGATGTTTCACAAAACAATTTCACAAATGTCTTACTGTGACATTTGCATTTTCATCTGAATGTTTTCTTGACCACCTAAGAAATATGAATCAACCATTTAAAAAAATGCCTTGTTTATTTTGTGAGCACTATGGCTCGTCTCAAGTCCAGGATAATTCCATCGTTTCAAATTCAAACAAGAATACCACTTCCCTGGCTTAATGTTGAAGTTTGTCCAGAAGTTGCTCTGTCCTAAGTGATGTATGGCAGGTATTGTGTTGATCATGATTCATCCATTTATTTACTGCCCATTCACATTAAATAAAATGACAATATTAGTTAGAATCATCTCACTTGGTAGCTGTGTTGAAATATGGAGACAGCCCGACTTTGACTATTCCCAAATCGATTGTATTTTTTAATTGTAATTTGGTGAAAATAAAATGTTGCCATATCTTTAAATGTGCCTGAGTCTGCTATTTAAATTGAGATCATGAATTGGATGATACTCAATGCTAGAATTCAGTTAATGCTAATTCTGGTAAATACAAAAAAAAAGAAAAGAAAACCCCTGATCTAAAACAATGTCCATGCTCATAGATACACAACTGAATTATAACTACACTGAGTGACCACTTTATTAGGTAGACCTGTACACAAGCTTGTTAATGCAAATATTTAATCAGCCAATTATGTGGTAGCAACTGAATGTATAAAAGCATGCAGATGTGGTCAAGGGGTTCAGCTGTTCAGACCAAGTGTCAGAATAGGGCAGAAATGTTATCAAAGTGACTTTGACCGTGGAGTGATTGTTGGTGCCAGACAGGGTGGTTTGAATATCTCAGAAACTGCTGATCTCCTGGGATTTTCACACACAACAGTCTCTATCGTTTGCAGAGAATGGTGCGAAAAACAAAAAACAACCAGTAAGCAGCACTTCTGTGGGCAGAAACGCGTTGTTAATGAGAGAGGTCAGAAGAGAAGTTCCAGACTGGTCGAAGCTGACAGGAAGGTGACAGTAACACAAATAACCACACATTACAACTGTGGTATGCAGAAGAGCATCTCTGAACACACAACATGTCAAATCTCTAAGCGGATAAGCTATGGCAACAGAAGGCCAATAATTCTAAAAAACAAGTGTAATAAATAGCTAATAAAGTGCTCACTGAGTGAATATATAGCAAAACTCATTTTACATATAAGTAGCAAAACCTGGAACATCACAAGAATTTGAATGTCCACTTCTGTTCCAGAAATGCAGCTCTCTACATATTACTGCCACCTGGTGGTAAAGCATTGTCATTTGTTAGCAATATTAAAGGGGGCGCAAACGCCAGAAGAAAATGGCTTCCATACCATGTGATGCACATCCACAGAAGTCTATCAAGCCCTTAAGTGCATATAAGGACTGTTTCTTAGGCTGAATCTAAATTCCAAATCCACACTCCAGACTAGTCGACTCTGCCCTTGCATGACAGGCTCAGGTTTATAGCATTCTCAAGAAGAATTTTGTGGCTCTTGGATTACATATTGAGCTGAAACACTGGTTTCTCAAGGACAAGAGAGAAATTCCACGTGCCAACTTTGATTGGGGCGGCACGGATGGTGCAGTGGGTAGCACTGCCACCTCACAGCAAGGAGGTCCTGGGTTTGAATCCCCGTCGGCCGGGGCCTCTCTGTGCGGAGTTTGCATGTTCTCCCCGTGTTCGTGTAGGTTTCCTCCGGGTACTCCGGTTTCCTCCCACAGTCCAAAGACATGCAGGTTAGGCTGATTGGAGAGTCTAAATTGCCCGTGGGTATGAGTGTGTGCGTGAATGGTATGTGTGCACCCTGCGATGGACTGGTGACCTGTCCAGGGTGTATTCCTGCCTTTCGCCCAATGTATGCTGGGATAGGCTCCAGCCCCCCTGCGACCCTGTTCAGGATAAGTGGGTTAGGATAATGAATGAATGAATGAATGAATGAATTAATTAATTAATTAATGAACTTTGACTGGGGGGTTGAACTGTAAGTGGCCATAGTGCCACACAGAGAGAGAGGGTTAAAGTTGACAGGGTAATGCCCAAGTGTTGCCATGCTACAACACTGACTTCACTGTGTTACTGCAGTCTGTGGCATGTTGGTGGGACAAGTAACAGGTGCCCACTGTTATTTTAAAAAATGGTGTAAAAAATATAGAAGGTGCACCTTGTGAGTGTAAATGACAATAAAAAACATTTTAAATCTTTATCTGTTAAGGTTGGCCCTGGAGGGGATTTACATGTACTACATCCTGCAGTTAACTGAATTAGCAGCACAAGGCAGTGGAACGTGGACCCAAGAGTCACCAGACTTTGAAATTCTCCTCATCGCAAAAAAAAAAGCTGCCTTCTGGCAGTTCATAGGCCCAGATGTCTCCCAGGATCCAGGAGTCTGGTGTACAAAGCCCTGGGCGTTGGACACCACTGGCGAGCAGATGACACTGCCTCAGAGACTGGCCTCCCCTTTAACCCAGGCATCCACCTGAACGGGGCGCTTACATGACTAGCCCTCATGATGGCTGCCCTGTAAAATTCACAAGTTGTTTTGGCTAAAAACATCTTCCAGTTGAGTAAACTGTAGCTGCAATCTGTGATCAAGTATTACCAGTAAATGTAAAAGTGATAAATTATTCCACAATACCATAGACTACTAAAAAATACATTGAATTAAACCGCTCCAAAATCTTGCCATTGTAAATACAAGAAATTTGGGTCAAATTTTGTGGTGTTTGACTGTTCTTCCCAAAGCACAAAAACCATTCAGTCATATTTTAATGAATGTCAAAAATGGCAGAAAATTTTATAAAAGTCAGGCCGATGATTCACTTCCACCAATTTTCTTTGCCTGGAAAGTAATTAATGGAACAGCAATGGTGCCATCTCTGTTCATCCCCATCCTCATCATGACATAATTTCAGATTGAGTGTCGCAATATGGAATTACTTTTTTTTATTTTATATTTCAGATTTTTCTCCCAATTTGGTAGCCAATTGTACCCTATCTATTCCCATCACCCATGTCGCTGTGGACACACTGCAACGGCCCCCTCGCTCCACGGCCCAGGAGGGTAAGGATATTAGAGAACGATACGCCTTCTACAAGCCTCATCGTCTCAAGTTCCCGCAACCGTGACTCCGAGGAGAGTGCAGTCAGGGCTCTACTCTATACGCCAATCCGACAGCCCCTGACGAGTCCCTCCCCCCACCCTCAGAGCGGAAGGCCGGTCATCGAATTACTATCAATAATAACCAATACCATATTTAATATGGCAAGTACTTCTACAAGATGATTTTATGACAGCTGTGAGTGTTGCTGAATATCAAAAAACAAACCAAAATTCAAGATTTCAAGTAGGTGTATGAGGTGATGTCCCAAATTAGCCCTTCTGGGTAAAATGGCAACCTTATCTGCTATATGGTAGCTGCCATTCTGGATGACCAAACTCCTCTGATATATGCAGAATTTACTCTGAAGAGTTAAGAGTTGAATTAACAAGTTTACTGTGTTTACCTATGTTCTGTATGGTGTCAAATGTGTGGACTTTTAATGCCCAAACAAATAATAACAATAAAAATCTACTGAACCGAATGAAGCTAAGCCCATCAAGCTTGCATTTGTGTGTAATAGAGACCCATGAGAAAAAAGTGTTTTTTTTAACATAATACAAGTGATCTTTCAAAATATATATTTTATATTAATTGAATGTCCCTTAGGTAAAGATAAATACTGTATAGAGCTCAGAATTCAAGATAGAATTAACTGCCTTCAAAATCCCTTATGGTTGGAAACTTGCTCACTGATGGTGGGTATTTATGGAATCAAACATCATAATGTCCCACAGCTACGCAATGATAAACCTTAAAGGGACAGTTCACTTTCTGTAATTTTTTATAGTCTATTATTTCAATTTCATTTTTTGATTTACACAGATGTTTATTATACAAGCTGTTTGGACTTGAAATGCATTCTCTTTCTTGCCTAAGAAATAAATAACATAAATCCACTGATATACCTATACTAGCCATTATATCTAAAATAACCTTCATTGCAGACATAAACTGCAATGTTTTTGCATACACACATAGATGCACATGCACACGCGCACACACACACACACACGGGGATGGCATAAATAATGGAAATGCCTAACAATAATGATACATAATTTGGAGTGTTCTGACCCTTTGTGTTCTGACCCTTCTGAATCCTTACAGGAATGCTGTCAAATACGTTATGCTAAACTGGGTGTGCTGGGACATTGGAACATTCTTCAGGCAGGAAATCTTCCAGTTCTTCAAATGATAAAGAAGGTGGAAATCTACTGCAGACTTTCCAATAAGAGTTCAATGTTTAATTCTGGTGATAGTGGAGGCCATGGATGGCATGGAATGGGGTGTTATCATCTTGAGGGACCACTGTTTGCACCAAAGGACACCGCTGGAATTGGCTTCATATTCCTTGGCAGTGATGCCAAGCAATGCACAGCAATCATTAAAAAAATACAAAGACAGAAAAACACAGATCATGACAGAATCCTCAACACCTGTCGCCCCTAGAGTCCAGCTCAGGGGGTTGCCATGACATAGGGCTCGACACAGGAAACGTGGAACACTGGATGGATGCAGCGTAGGGGAGGTGGGAGGCGGAGACGGATGGCATAGGAGGTGAGGACTCGGGTAACGGTGACGAGGCTGATGAACCTGGGGGTGACCTTGTGGCAGACAATGCAGAGGGGAATGTCCCTGGAGGACAACCAGAGCCTTTGTCCCATAGTGTAACGAGGAGTGGGATGATGACAGTGGTCTGCAAACTTCTTCATTTCGGTAACATGCTGGAGAAGGCTGGCGCATGCTTTTTTCCACGCTCAATGTGCATGCTGGACAAAGAGTTGGGCGGCCAGAACCTCCACTTCCCTCTCTTTGCCCAGGAAGAGCAATGGCCAGTTCCCCAGACAACAGGCAAAGAGAGACAATCCCATGGAGGAGACAGGGAGCGAGTTATTGGCGTATGCAATCCACTGAAGGGAGTTGACACAGGAGGCAGGAGACTTTTCCACCAGGCAGCACAGTGTCTTTACAAATTCTTGGTTCATACGTTTTAGTCTGTCTGTTGGTGTGAGGATGTAACCCGGGAGACAACTGGGCCTTGGCTCCAATGAGTGAGGAGAAGCTTTCCAGAGTCCGCTGTAGAACTAGGGACCTCGGTCAGTGGTGTAGTTCTGTGGTTTCCTTAGATGAGGGTAGTTTAGAGAAAACGACAAAGTGAACAGACTTCAAAAAGCGGTCCACAATGGTAAGACCCGCCAGCGTTCCCTTGGAAACTGGCTCCTGGCTCCCGGATGACAGGCCAGAGGGGAAGAGTGTGCCCATTCAAGGACCTGGGGCCGGACGGGTAGAGGTGATTAGAACATAGAGGTGATTAGCCAGAATGTTGTCAAGTGCTGGGCTGTTCCTTACGGCTTGCTCTACTTGAGGGTGGTGACCAGGGTGTCGGCAGGCAGAATGGAGACAGGACCTTCCTTGGATTGAGCAGGTGAGTATAGCCAGGAGAGGGCGTCAGGCTTGACATTCTTGGCACCGGTAAGTAAGGGTGAAATTGAAATGATTGAAAAAGAGGGACCAGCGGGCTAGTCTCTTAGCCGATTACAGATACTCCAGGTCACAATGATCAGTTCAAATGATGAATGGCACTCTGACCACATTGTTAATCTGGAATACGGTCGGAGCATTAGTGAGCCCACACGGCATCACCAGGTACTCGTAGTGGCCGCTTGGGGTGTTAAAGGCAGTCTTCCACTCGTCAACCTCTCTCATATGCACCAGATGATAGGCATATGAGAGAGGCTGACGGAGAAGGTCGATGAGATAACCAGGATGGGGTATCTGTTCTTGACTGTGATGTTGTTCAATCCCTGGTAGCTGATACAAGGGCGCAGAGTCTTCTCCTTTTTTCCATAAAGAAGAACCCGGCTCCGTTGGGTGATGAGGTTAAGACCAGCACCTCGGGGCTCACTTATATGCCGACAGGGAAAATAGACAACCTCTGGGGGCCATGGTTCCCGGAAGCAAGATGACGAAGCAGTCGTAAGACCTGTGTTTTTACCCTCCCATCAAATTTTTGCCCAATCTCCTTCTTATTGAGAAGTCACTGACCCTAGCTGAGCCTAGAGAGGCCTGCAGTTCATTGTTCTTCTGGGATTTTTTGTGACATCCTGGATGAGTTGAGAATTTTCGCAGGTCGGCCACTCCTGGAAAGATTCACCACAGTACCAATAGTTAATTTGTCCATTTGGACAAAATGGCTCTCACTGTGGTTCAGTAGAGTCCCATAGCTTTATAAATGGCTTTGTAGCCCTTTTCAGACTGAATATACAGTGGGCACCCTAAATAAAAATGGCTGCATGTAATAAACAACATTGATAATTATCTATATTTTATGTTCAAACAGATGGGGAAACTATGTTTTTATTTACTTTTATTTCAATACATTTACTCTCATGTTTCAGTGTTTTTTATTTAGTAATCTATTTTTTTCTGAAAATAATTGGCACCCCAAACCATTATTGTAAACAGAATCAAACAAAGTGAAATGGGCAATACAATTTTACTTTAATTTAGTTAATCTCAGTCTAAAGGAACTATATTGTGTCATTCCATCACTTCCTGTTTCAGTCGAGTATAAAAATGAGGTAACAAGCATGCAAAATTCCTTTGTCAACCATCAGCATGGGAAAAGCCAAAGAACTGTAAATTCAGAAGATGTTAATTACAAGTCGGGTAATGGGTACTGCAAATTATTTCACTGTAAATGCAATAATAAAAACGTGTGAAACGTATGGAATGGTTGCAAACTTGCCAGGAAGAGGTTGCAAGTGCATATTATCCCCACGGACAGTAAGCAAGATGGTTAGGGAGGCCACACAAGTAACGCAAGTATCACAGTTTAACAATGGCAGAGATTGGTTGTGCCTTGTGGTCACCAATTCTAAAAAAAGAAAAGATACAATGGCACCTCCATACCAGCAAAGTCTTTGGAAGGGTGGCACAAAGACAGCCCGTACTAAGCACAATAAACAAACCAAGAATCTTGAGTTTTCCCAACCTCATTGAAATTATAACTGGAAGAGAATGCTGTAGTCAGATGAGACCAAAATTGAACGTTTTGGCCATACACATCATCAGCATGTTTGGCAACAAAATTGCATGCATACTAGTTGATGCACCTTATACCTACTGTCAAATATGGCGGTGGGTCATTGATGTTTTGCTGCCAGTGGTCCAGGGGCACTATAAGATCAAGGGCACAATGAATTTAACAAATTACCAGGATATCTAGTTACCTCTGCTCGGAAGCTGAGACTTGGTCATAGGTAGATTGTCCAGCAGGACATACATCAAAATCCAAACAGAAATGGTTAAGTAAAAACAACAACCATGTTGTGCAATGCACATCACAGCCTTCAGACTTCAGACTCAGATGTGGTCTGAACTGAAGAGGGGGGTATTCCAAGGATATCAATGAAGTTCTGCATGGAGAAATGGTCAAAAATCCCTCCGAATGTGTTCTTGAACCTTATCACAAATTACGGGAAAGACTTGTGGCTGTCATCTTTTAATTCATTCATTATCCTAACCCGCTTATCCTGAACAGGGTCGCAGGGGGCTGGATCCTATCCCAGCATACATTGGGCAAAAGGCAGGAATACACCCTGGACAGGTCGCCAGTCCATCGCAGGGCACACACACCATTCGCTCACACACTCATACCTACGGGCAATTTAGACTGTCCAATCAGCCTAACCTGCATGTCTTTGGCCTGTGGGAGGAAACCGGAAGTACCCGGAGGAAACCCACGCAGAAACGGGGAGAACATGCAAACTCCACACAGAGAGGCCCTGGGCGATGGGGATTCGAACCCAGGACCTCCTTGCTGTTAGGTAGCAGTGCTACACCATCCGTGCCACCGGAAATAATGTTTTTATTTGAAAAATGTCAGACTTTGGTTGAATCATTAATAAAGCGCACTACTTTATGTGTTGGAAAATAAAGCTTATGTCAATAACTATTATGTTTGAATTTATGAATGTGTCTGAATTACAGCAGCAAAGAAAACTGGGATAAAATTCCTCCACAGTGAAGTGAAAGATTATAGGAAGTGTCTGGTTGCAGTTATTGCTTGATGCAACCAATTAATAAATTTAAGGGGGCAATTTGTTTTTCACATGGGTGATTGATAACTTTTTTTCATTCAATAAATTAAATAATAATTAAAGAAATGTTTTTCAGGTTGTCTATTGTTACATCAGAAATCATTCAGTGTGACAAATATAAATATAGATCAGGAAAGGGGCACATTTTGTGGCACTGAGACTGTGATTTTGAGAAAATATTTCCACTATTTTGTCCAACTTGTGTGTGCTTGTAAATTCCCTGCTGAAAATTCCAGTTTAGACCAATCTGAACTGGTCAAGCTGTGGTTTTGACACTTAGCTGTGGTGAAACAGCTGTTCAGCAGCTAACCAGAATATACTGTTATTAATTCCAGTCAGTTAAGTGAAATAACTAATATTTGCAATGTTGTAAAGTAACCACAGAACACTAAAATCTAATGGTTACACTACAATTGCAAGTAAACGTAGGCTAACTTACAATAAAGGCAGCTATAAAATGTCAACTCGACCTCTAACAATATACCCATTGTTCATTAGGCCAACGGCCACTGTATGTTGTTATAATCCCAAATAAGATTTAAATATGGTTATGTTTATGGTGGACAAAATGTTTTCCCTCTGGTAATTGTCCCTCATAATTGACGTCTGCCGCCATTTTTACACATTCTTATACCACGCTATACAGTCTACGTGTAAAAAAACACTAGCTCGTGTAAAAAGTGTAAAAGCAGTAACTTTTAAAAAATGATTTCAGACCAGCTTGGTTTTTCTTTTGTAAAATCAAGTTGGATAACTCCATTCATTCGTATTCTGTCCGGCCGCCACTTCAGCAGGCCAAAATACTTTTCGCCCTGCTGACCACATCAAAGGCGCGTTGCTTAAGCCCTAAACCCCCCACCCCCATCCCCATCCCCCATTTCAACAGAGCATCTGCTTATCCAGCCAAAATGGACGACATTTTTTTTCAGCTTCACCTTAACCAACATGGCCGATGTGAAGCTGAAGCTAATTTTCCCTGGGTCTCTCGTCACGTGGCGGCCCTCTCCCCGGGGAGCACTTCCGGTAGCGCTTCCTGTGTTTGTAAACTGAGAAAAACTGGAACTCGGACAAGAGACCAATACCTGCGAAACACGAGGCGTCGAAAAGGTAAAACGATTATATTAGCTATTTATCCATCGCCACCGTGGGTTTTGCAATAGAAGCGCGAAGAATAGCCGTGGTTATATTTTGAAATTGAGGCTGCGAAGCTCGGCAGTCGGGAGCTGAACTCGACCCACACGCCCTGGCTGTTGTGTTGTTGGAGGGGGGCTTAGCTACGCAGCGTCTGGGACCACTACCACACAAAGTCTGGCATTCGCCCTAATGTCCCCCGCTCTCTTTCAAGCGCTTGGCTGCAATCCGCTTCGGTTCACCGTCTTTACGTTTTCCTGAATCCCACAGTTAAAATAAAGTTGGCTTAACAGGCTGATTCATGGTATTTTTTTTGAAGTGTGATAGCTAGCTAGCTAACGTTGGCTAGTAAAACTGGGTAGGGTCTATCGGGAGCAGCAAACTGGCTAGTTAGCGAGGCTAGTACCACCAGGCAACACAATATAGCGATAGGACTTGGCCCATGGCTGATGGCTAGCTAGCAAACGTCGATGGCTGCTGTGAATTAAATTATACAAATTTAACTAATTTAGTAGCAGTTATCGGTGTAATTTACATAGCTAGCTAATCAACTGACGTTTTTTACATCGAATAATCGCTAGCTAGCAAGCCATCAAGCCAATTTAGATTTGGTCGAAAGTTGACCTGTGCTATCGCGTAGTAGCTCGAGCCATCCTCTGCAGTTCGGGGAGATCGCTGGCTAGCCATTTTACAACTGGTTTGATGGTAATCTAACCAGTGAGATGTTGAACTGCGCGTAATCTCAATGTGCATCGTTGTTTATTTACTGACCATAGCTACATATTAGGTAGTTGGTTTAGTTGACTGTTTTATTTTAAAATATAGCTGCCATGCAAACTAGTCAGTCAACCAAATATTATGGCCTGCATCTGTAGCTAACGGTAACGTTAATTAACGATTAACTAATGTGTTCATTGCTGATGGCTAACCCAACTGTGTCCCTTGTTAGACGGAAAACAGTTAACTACTATCTGCATATTCTGACTTGAATTCGCCAAATCGCTATGCTAATTCAACGACATGACTGTATTTGAGCTAATTTCCGAGTTTGATTACTTTGAGTTCACCTACTTGGTCAACATTAGGTAATCATGTGTTCTACGTGTAAAAATGGTCAACATAACGTAATCTGTGTTGGGTATCTGGCTAATCGCACTTCTAAATTGGGAGATGCAGTTTTATAAGTGCACTCGAATTATCCAACATTAGCTAACGTTAGCTAGCTGATCATAGTTAGGCAAGTACAACAACCTCAACATCCTTACATTTTCGCTGTACAAATAATTAATATTGGTAACATTGGCTAAATTACTTGAACTCAAATATAGTGCTGTGTCGTCTATGTTTACGTTGTATAGCGAAATGGCTGTAAATGATCTGGAAAATAATGTGATTTTTCAGGAGACGACGCAATGTTTCCTGTAACGTCATTTACAGTGGCGCTTATTGATTTGGTTGATGTAAATGGAAGCGCGCGAATGTGATGTTTTTTCAATATCCTTGCATGGGTCAAACAAACAGAAATATGGGACAGTTTTATTTGGGGTAGTGTGTATTTGGGGACTATATTTTCAGGAATATCACGGATGGCTCCAATTTTAATGTTCTGTATAGAATTTTTATCTTCATTTTGTAAAATGTTAGGAAAGTGCTCAAACCTGCTGACGACGTGAGCAATATTGAAGGTTTCCCAACGAGGGGCTTGAATCAAACTGAAATGTTAATTTGATTAAGTATTCAGAACTAATCTCTAGATTTAGGGTTGGGGTTAACCCGTCTTGAAAACATCTGGAGAATTTACTGAAAATCAAGATCAGCAGCGTAAGTAACAGTACTGTTGCCTAACGTGCCCAAGAGTAAAGTGTGAGAATGGCGTACAATCGTCCAGTACACTCTCACCCGAATTTCAGACCAAAATCGAATTTCCTGCCACATAAAGGGACATTATTTTCAAAATCGCCTGATTTCTCTCCGATATTGGCAATTTGCCTATGACAGCAAAATCGGGTGGCGTATGACGGTCGTAAACTGTGCAGATTAACCGGCAGTTTAATCTGCCTAATTTTTGCATCTAATTTTATCGCTGAGCCACTGTTCCTTTTGCAATATAGAGAAGAAAAGTCGTTATAGGGGCAAAGTCGGCAACGGAAACATTCCAATGAATAACCTTGAGTGTGACCCAACAGTCGGACAGCTAACGTGAGACCATGTTTTATATGGCATAGCTTTGTTAAATTACCCTTTCTTTGGCCGGATATGTATAAAAAAAAACAACAAAAAAAAAACATGAAGAATGTGCTATTTCATGGCATAAACAGGAAAACGGAGGAAGGTAAGATTGCATCAAAGTTTTAGAATGAACGCTATTTGCAATATGTGCAACACCTTTGTCTCACCTACCCGATTTCTCTCTCTCTCTCCCCCCCTCTCTCTCCCTCTCTCTCTAGGTTTTGGTGCCAGATGGTTGGGGTGGGTGTGGCTTGTTGTCAGACCAACCGTTCTGAGTGACGGTTCCATTTGCACCCGTCAACTCCTCCTCCCCCCCCTCCCCCAGCCCCTTCGAGCGCACAGACAGAGCAGCCACTGTGATGACACACCTGCCTAGCACCACAGTCCGTGACCACATGAAATGGGTCAGTGCTGTACTCCTTTGTAATGATGATGACGGTGGTGATTATGATTAATGACCTCATTAATTTTATGTATGTAAGGTTGTGTTATCACTGAACACATTGGCCTGCTGCCATGCTTTGTGCCCCCCCCCCCCCCCCCTTCCCCTCCATTTTGCTATCTGTGCCAACACTTAAAATGCTTCCAGGATGCAAAATTTATAAATCTACTTTTGTTTATTTAATTTTGACCCAAGGCCGGGGACTCGCATTGTCATCTGTTGTACGAGTTAAGTGTCAATCGCACTTAACGCATAACGCTGCCTGTGTGCTGGGACCCGTCTCTCTTCAGCTCAATTGAAATCGAAAGAGAACCAAAGCTGACTTTTCTGCATTTCCTGCAAGCCCACACGCACTCATTATTAATTAGCCTACTGCTGCGTGGTTGGTGCTGCCTGTTAATTTCTGTCCAGTTTGAACTAGAGTTGTTCCGATTCCGATAACGGTATCGGAAATGCCTCTGATACGAAATACTGGATTGGGTATCGGCGAGTCTGCGAGTCTATGCACCGATCCGATGTCACATAATTTATCACGTGATGAAAGCTCAGAACTTTACGCTCCTCCCAACAAACAACAACACGTGCAGTGCTAGGAGTGTGCAACTTTAGTCAGAGCTAGCAAAATGTCAACCATTAGGCAGTATTTTACACTGGAAAATCCCACTAGTAAAACAGCGATGTGCACAGCATGCAAGGCTTTAGTTTCGAGGGCTGGCACAGTGTTGCCAATTTCAACACCAGCAATCTTATAAGGCATTTGAAGGTGCATCACGTGAAATAGTTAATAGTTAACCAAGGCAAAGGGAAACTGAGTTGTAAACGTTTACAAAAAATTGCTAACTGATAACCATAATCTACATGAAAATAAACAAAGCAACACATCATTGGACAAATGCTACACGCAATATTACAATACGCTGTAAGACCCTCCGTTCTAAACTAGCAATTGACAAGCTACAGTAGTAGCCTACTAGCAAGCAATCTGCGGCCATTTCAGAGTGTGAAGAATGCGAACACCGCAGGGAATTGAATGCTACATTAGTTATCAAAGAATTCCTGTGGTTTAAACCTGTAGTTGTTGATTTACTTATGGCTTATTGTAGGGCATTTCTTCATCCGTGTTTATTCGTTGACATGCAAATTCAAACTTCCGGCAAACTGAACATGGTGTTCCACTATGTGGTATCTAGCCTACATACAAATTAAGCAATAGGTTATCATTTATCCATTGGACATTGAAAGTGAAAATTCCCTGCTTTCAGCGGAAAATAGACCAAGTTTGTCCCGTGCCATACAAACTGCAATGGGAAAATTGGCCGTTACTTTTCTGCCAAAAGATTTTTATGTAAAATCATTAGACCAGTCGACTTGATAAAATCAGTAGGTATCGGGAAGAAGGAAAAATAAATAAATAATAAAAATAAAAAATAAACTTTACTGGCTCTCAGTATTTGTTTGAAATGTATTTTAAACTGCAGTTTATAGGAGATTGTGTTTAAAATAATGATAATAAATTGATGGGTGGTGGGAGGGACCCTGCTAATGGCAGAACAGTGACCCCTCTGGTTGTTTGGGGTAAATGCAGACTGGCTGCTCTGCATTTCCCTCTGGCAAAAGCATGTTCATCCCACTGTGAAGTGGCTGCTGGTGTGTTCAAAAAAAAATCTGTTTGGGTCCATGCCTGAATGACCTTGAGATGCTAAATTAGGTGTAGATAAATTGTGAATTGTCAATTCTCTTGATTAGTATAAAACAGTACCATTAACAAAGGAAATTTGTCCTGCACATTTGACCTGACTTGCATTACAAATGAAACAATGTCATGAAATGACCGGCATTAAAATATGACATCACAGTCCAGCAAATTTATACAAACTCTCAAGTGCTGTGAAAGTATTTGCCCCTCCATGATTTCCTCTATTACTGCATATTTGTATCTGAATGGTTTCAGATCTTATAAGTAATATGTGACAAAGGGAACCTGACTATACACAACTGATTTTTTAAAAATTAGTTCATTTATTTAATGAAAAAACTTATTGAATGGCCATATCACCCATTTGAATAAGCAGCAATAACCAAAGGCATCCTGATGTTGTGAATAAGACGATCATGGTAAAATAATTGTGCAGCTGCCAATGCCATTCATTATTTAGCTGCAAATTTTGCACCTTGCTTTCCTTAGCTCGGAAGTGTTGTCAGTTCATCATTAGCTCTGTGCTTCGTTTGTGTAAGGTCAATGTTTGGGGCATGACTAATGTCATTATAGATGGACATACAACATATCAAGCTTTGATTCTTGCTACTGGAAGAAGGAAACTGGTGCTTTTAGAATTAGAAGACCATAGCTCATTAAAATTCACAGAATAAGTAATGTCTGAAAGTGTGTCTTTCTTTTTCCAGTAATCTATATAAATGTAGCGTGGCTGACATTGACTGGCCATCTGCCCATTGACTGTAAACAGTCTGAAAGCAACACTTTGCATATCACTTTGCATAAGATAGGAATTCTAAATTATACTGTGTTGTCATGTATGGGAAAGGGATTATGGGTAGTATTTTGAGACTGATATTACAAGTAATGTTACAGGTGACTGAAGTTAGAGATTTCATCTCATGCCCTACCAGAACAAATGGCAATTTACTTTCACTTGCTATGAATTAGTTCCTCATAGCCTCTAATAGATAATTTTTCAAGACGCATCTAGATCTTGAAGGAACTTTTGGCAGGAATTGATGTTTTTTTGACTGTTACAAGAGAAGTCATAGGGGCCTTTTTTTCAAAAGTTGAATGTTTTGTGAATGAATCCATTAATTCTAATGGAAGTAAAAAATAATTTGTTTTTCAAGGAGCTATTACATGTAGATACATTTTATTCTTTTTAATGACAGTTAAGTGAGCCTTTTTTAGTGAGGGTCACATACAAAAAGGAGTGGCCCTTGAGTCCAAATCTGGCATTTCCAGTAACTATAAGGTCTCATAAAAGAACTGTGCCGCTTAAATATTTTCTACCGAAAAATAAATAAATTTCCGTCTCCACGTATTCATGGATTTGCCATTCCTATAAAATCAGTCTCACATCACTGTGGGCCACTCTTCTTTGCAGAACTGCTTTGATTCAGCTAAATATATTGGCGGCAATTGCACAAAAGATGTGCGGATTTGTTGAAATGTATCAATACGGAAATGGTTACAAAGCCATGTCTAAGGCTCTGTGACTCCACCGCGCTACAGTGATAACAGTTGCCTCCGAATGTAGAACATTTGGAATGGTGGTAAGTCTTCCCAGGAGTGGCTGCAAAAACCAGTCCAGGGGCACAGTGGCAACTCATCCAGGAAGTCACAAAATCTAGCAGAAGAGCATCCAAACTACAGCAGGCTTCTCGAGCCTCAGCTATACTAGTGTTCATGACTGTGATAACAATGAGACTGGCCAAAGAAGGGATTCATGGGCGAGTAGCAAAGTGGAAACCTGTGCTAACCAAGCGAAACATCATTGCTCATCTCACATTTGGGAAAAAAAGGGCCTGGATGATCCCCAAGCATTTTGGGATCGTGTTCTATGGACAGATGAGTTAAAACGACGATATTGGATGATATGGGTCCGTTATGTCTGACGTAAACTGACTGTAAGAACGTCATACTAAAAGTCAAACCTGATGGTGTGAGGTTGTTGTACTACCTCGGTGCCTGGAACTGGTGCCTGGTGTCATCTGTCCCTGAGCTGGAGTTGAAGCATAATTGGGTTATGTCGCAAGACAATGGTCCAAAATGCAAAAGCAAGCCCACATGTGATTGACTGAAAAGAAACAAAACTAAAGTTTTGGAGTGACCTAGTCAAAGTCCTCACTTGACTTGAATGCAATGCTGTGGCAGGAACTGAAATGAGCAGTTTATGCTCATATCTCTTTAATCTCTCCTAAAGCAGAAGAGTGGGCTGAAATTAATCTGCAGCCAGTTTTTAATTTTGTGGGGGCAGTAACATTTCATATGGGTGCAACTTTTAAAATGAAACAAATTATACAAATAAATGTATAAAATAATATAATTGGTAAACAATTATGCCAAATCCACTATTATAACTAAGATTGCTTTGACAAATAGGAAGTCTCCGCTTACTATTCAGAAGTTCTTTTTTTTTTTTTTGGGAATGTATTTTTAGTTTTTATATGTAGGATCTATAAGGAGTTTAAGTTGCTCTGCACTTCTGAGACGGTGTTAATTTGGTCATTCTGTGAGGGCGTAAGCGTGTCCCTGTGCCCGACGTTAAGGCCGCTCACCCTCCGCTTCCTGTTTGCGTCACAGGCAGGATTACTGGGCTGTGAGGCGGTCTTATCCAGCATGGCTCTGATGCAGGCCGGCTCCATGGCCGGTCAGAAGAAGATGATGTCCCAGCTGGGGCCGGGGCAGAGGGACGGCCCCGACCACGCCCAGCAGGGCCACGCCCCCCAGAGTCACATGGTGCTGCCGTCCGGGGTCAGCTGCCCCCCACTGGTAAGCGCTGGGGGGTGGGGGGTCAGCGGTGAGAACAGGACACACACGGTATGCCGCTCATGACGCCCTCTAACTGTCTTCATGTGTTTCTTTCATGCAGTAGTGGCTGTGCAGCTGTGCATATGGCCAATAGTAATGTGGAGAATGTACCATTTGTCTCATCCTGCACTGTTTGCTCTTGTCTTCTCTAACCTCTTTTCAAATGCAGGAATTTCTGTACATCGGTCAATGGTCCAAACTAAACGGTCACATTTTTCTACCTTATAAAAGGTTGCAACTGTGCTACTACAAAATTAACTTTTGAAATTATTTGCCAATTTATCCTGTTCTGATTTCCGTGTGAACGTCAGTAGAAATGGTAGCTAATCGGCGACTCTTCCCCCTCCCCTTTCTGGGCGGTGCTATGGCAACATATAAGTTGGGACGGCTTTTAGTCTTAAAAACCCAGAAGTGACTTGCCATTTTTGAATCATGGGTTTCCTCGGCAGATTTCCAATGCTTTTTTTTCCGATTATTATTCCGTTTCATACTAGCCTACTTGCACGAGACAGCTGTTATAGTTTCAATAGAGCAGCTTGTTAGCCAGCAGCTCATTTTGTTAAAATACGTAATGGCTTGAGATATTACTGTGTGAAACTTGTAGAAAACAAAACATGAAGGTGAGGGAGTGAGTTCAGAGTTTAACGAAGGAAATGGGGGTAGAAGGCCCAACTGAGGAGCCTCATTCGTATTCGACGCGTATTGGGCTCGGTGGTCCGCTGCCGGACAGGTAGTGCCCACATGTCTCGCTGCTCTTGAAGAGTGTTAATATTGGCACGTTTGAGGCGTGTCCTCCATGGTGGCTTGTTGTACAGTGCGTGCGTGTGAGACTTGTGGCCTGGCTGCGGCCTCTAGGCTAGCATTCCTCGGTCTTTGGTAAACGCACCCCTCTGTAATGTAATGACGGGCTGCTGGTCCGTGATGGCGGTGTCTCCAGACACGCCTGGGCGTAACGCACAGACACGAGCGTGCGAGTCGCCTCGGAAAACGGTACGGAGGAGACGAACGCGGCGGGGCGGCCTGGTGGCAGGTGTGTGAGATCATGTGTCCGTGCCTCTCTCCCACCTAGCTGATCCGAAAGGAGGGAGAGTTCCACTCCTCACGCCTCCTGGATGAGAAGGAGATGCGTGAGAGTGTGGACATGCAGCTGAAGAAGAAGAACAGGAAGTCGGGGACGCCCTGCAAAGTGAGAGAACAGGGGAGTCAGAGTGAGCGGGGCCGAGCGGAGGGGGGGGAGCAGGGGTGTCCCGGGTAAGAGGGGCGTCCCAGGGACACAGCAGGACACAGCGGTGTGTGTGTGTGTCTGAGCGTGTGTTCACACACTTGAATGCAGTATGCGTGTGACGTGTGTTTGCATGTCAGTGTGTGTGTGTGTGTGTGTTTGCACACTTGAATGTAGTATGCGTGTGTCCATGTGTGTGTACATGTAGCTTTTTTTTTTGCTGTAATCTGACCAGTTCAGGGAGTCAGAAGGGGGCGCGTCCCTTGTGGGGGATTGGCTGGGGGCAGGATTCCCTGCCTGTCCAATTGGGTCTGGGCTGGGCAGGACGAGCGGTCGCCGTGGCGATGCAGGGAATAAGCTTGTGGTTTGGGTGGGGCCCGCAGGTGGTGGTGGTGGATGAGAACGGAGAGTGCCCTCTGAAGGTGCAGAAGAACTTTGTGTGCGAGCACTGCTATGGAGCCTTCCGGAGCAGCTACCACCTGAAGAGACACATCCTCATCCACACAGGTGAGCACCGCCTCCGGCCACACCCCTCACCCCGCCCCTCGCCCCTCAGACCCCCCCCTCAGTGTGGTCACATCTTACAGTTCAGCCAATGCATCATCAGAAAAGGCATACAATATTTTTTGATGTTGAAATAGTTTTTGATAGACTCTTAGTAAGAAATAGTAAGTCATTCTCAGCTTGTGGGCCCCACCAGATCCACCCTTCCCTGAGCCCTCCTGCTCCCTTGTGAAAAGTGCCGATGTGAAAGTGCTTTGAGACCATAAGTGTATGAGCTTGTATGGTAATTTCAGAAATGTGTGCATTTTGTGCTGTAATTTAAAGGCATACTATGCAGGATTTTCACCTTGAAAATATTATAAAACACTCGCGTGTTACTATGAAACACTGGCAAACTGTATCTGTGTTCATCTGCATGTCTGCTTCTATTCGTTATTCTAAAAACTGCTCGGGCCACTTCTGGGTGTGGCCTTTTTTATTTCTGTGCTGTCCAGTACACGGAACTCATGCTGGTCCAATAGATGAAGGGAAAGAGGAGTATGTGTATGGATTTGGCTAGGACAGTGGGTTTGCAAGAGATTAGCCTTGTGGCTAACCATTAAGTAAGTGGTTGCCCAGCGTTTGGTAACATTAGGTAGCTGCTGTTATTAGCTAACTAAATTCCAAGTTTAGTAATTATACTACTTCAGGCAGGCACGCTAGAGCAGACAGACATCCGCTGGAGTTAGCAGCTGTGGCTAGCCTTGTTTCATTGAATCACCACTAACATTTGGCTAAAGTTAGCTACCTCCTAACTTTTCTGGATGTGTTTTTGGATATGTCAGTCAACCATTTTCCCATACATTTGACTGTCTGAGAGCTACTGCTGTTTTTTGCTCTTGGAAATCTGTTGAGCATCTTGGCGGAGCTAAACTTGTGAGTGACTGGTATGAATGAGCTCTTTTTGAAAGGGATGCGATTGCAGTAACTTGGCTAACCATAGGCCAGCTACTAACAATATCTAAATAAAAATATAGATAACGTCAGTTAAAGGCTAGCTTAAATAGGTTAAGCAGATGTTTTCCAAATCATTTTAGATCACTGTTTTCCTAGCTCATTGCTCATGGCTATCACATGGATGGTAGCCTGCAACGATGCTGCAAAGCTACCAGAAGCTAGCTAAAATCATCTTGTGGGGGGGGGGGGGGGGGGGGGGTAAGCAGAGTTGAGAATGTGGGCGTAAGCGAGCAAAGCAAGGAAATAAATCCTGCATAGTATGCCTTTAAGACTGTTTTAATGTTATGTCAATTAAATGGAAGCATTTGTATCTCCTGACCACTCTGATCAAATTATTTTTGAATATTTTTGACATTGTTAAAACGTGTGTGCAGTACACGTGGCCACTAAAAATACATTGCCTTGGAAGTCAGTTCCGAGGACCATATGGCTGGATGAAATGAGTTCTTGTGTCTGAGGGATGTTTGTTTTCACTTTGTTTCTTCAAACGGGTTCAATGCCAGTTTTCTTTTGCATTTCTGTGTGCATTTTCAAATGAATGTTTTGTGATATTTGTTACCTTTGTGAATGTTCTGAGCTGCCTTGCTAGAGTCCAGCCCTGGCTGTGTCTGACTGCAGACTGTCTCCCCCTAGTGGAGACTGAATTACTGACAGGCACTTTGGCAATATCGCAGTATTTCTAGACCCTCGGCCTCGTGTCGCTGCATTAGCTCATTTTCTTTAGACTGAGCAGACCGTGACGTGAACGTATATCAAGCATGGTGGTGAATCTGATATCGAACATGGTGGCATGAGATAAGTGTTTGACCAGCTAATCATCACAACCGCTTGTGTAAGCGCAAGTGTGTAAGTGGTGCAGCAGATGGGCAGCAGCCAATCAGCTTAGAGCGGGGTGAAGGTAGGTGAGGGACGTGAATGCCCCTGCGTGTCCTTAGAGCCATACTGTGCATGAACTTTAGTGGGTAAGTGGGTCTACCCAGAACACACCATAAATCGCCCACCCCTAATTGGCACCCCAGGGGTCCCCGCGGAGCACCAGGAACGCAGGCCACAGGTGCCGATTGGCTCAACAGCCGGTAATACTGAACCGGTGGTTGTCATGGCGATGCCAAGGCCCCGCACAAGAGGTAACAGCGCCCCCCCCCCCTCCCCCATTCCGGGATTCACCCGCCACAAAAAAACACTAAATGTTCTCGATAGCTAAAATGGTTGGTGCCCTAGCCAGGATTGTCCAGTTGGGGGCAGTGTGCACTCTCTAAGGCCATTACATTGTGATCCATTCTGTGTTCTTTATTTTTTATTTTTTATTTTTTTACGTGTGACATTTTTTTACGGGCGAGTTTAAACTCCCCGTTGTATGTTTGTGAAGCGGAGTCAGTTGACTGTACAGCCCATTTGTAGCCAGATTTCTTCAGATGTATTTAAAAAAAAACAAAAAAAACATGCACAACCCATTTCAGTTCTTCATTTTTTGAATTTATGGTTATTTTCCCTGTTTTGGACTGTAGTATCATCATACAGACCATTTCATTTACATTCAACTAGACTATACAGCGTATGTATGGTATAAAGGCCTGTTTCCACTGGGAAATCTAACTATAGCGATAATTGTTCAAAATCCCCTTAATAAGGATTTGTCAACTGCAGTGAAAAATGTGCAGTCGACATTAGTTCGGTAAAGATTGCCATCGTTTCTGTTCTGGCGTGAAGTAAAGCACTTTGCTAACCGATTTGCTAACCGATTTGCGAAAAATTCATTCAACCAATTACTGCCATGCAATCACTGAGGTGGTTCTCTGCTATGAATGCTAATGAATCTCTTATTGTTATAGTTCCCACAATTGCTCCCAGTAGAAATGGGCCATAAATCACTAACTACTTGAGCAAAAGATTTATGAAGTGCTGCGTAACGAGATGAAGTCAGAAAGCGGGAAATAAGTCCGTAAATAAACACTCTCTGCGCTCAGGGGAGAAGCCGTTTGGCTGTGACGTGTGTGACATGAGGTTTATTCAGCGCTATCATCTGGAGAGACACAAGAGAGTTCACAGCGGAGAGAAGCCCTACCAGTGCGAACGCTGCCAGCAGGTGAGGGAGTGAACACACACGCACGCGCACACTTACTCTCACGCACACACACACACACACACCGACCTAACCCCTTCTACACAAGCACATACAAACACACGCAGCTAAACCCTTCTATACAAGCGCGCGCACAGTCACATGCACACATGGCTGAAAAAAACAGCAGAGCCAGCATAAGTTCCAGGCTGGTTAATATGGGTTTTTACTTCTTGACCATACTGGGAGATCAAACGAATAAATACAGCTGTGCTAGTAGACCTGCTGAGTCAAACTAATGATAAAAACTGTTGGGCAGAATAGTTTCGCCTAACTGATGATAAATAGGTTGTGTTGGTAGACCAACTCAATCAAAAACGAATGATACAAAAGCTGTGCTTGTAGACCGAGCACAATTTAAAAATAGGTGTGTTAGTCAAAACTAATAAAATAACTGCTCGTGGGCCCGCTTAGTGAAAAGTGATGGCTATGTTTGACCAGTGTTGCCATCTTCACTGTTCTATCTTTTTCCAGCATGGTGGTTGGACAAAGAAAATAAGTTTTATAAGTTAACATATTAGGTTAGGCAGTGGTGCCATTGTCGTCCAATAGTAATGGTCCTCAGGCTTCCAGTGTGTTAATGTAGTTATTGGGAGCTAAAGTTATCTGCGAACAATCACTTAATAATATGCTAACTTTCATGACTATATTAATTTGAAAAACTGTTTAAAGCCACCATTATTCACCATTGAGTGTTTCGAGTTCCAATCGGTTTTGGAAAATCACGGTTTTTGCGAATGTACCATTAAATACTGACATTTAAAAAGCGCTTTTACACTTTCAATCTATTTTCTTTGCTTCCAACTGTATATTACAGCATTTATTTAACAATTTGTTGATTTGACAAAATCAGACCAGTTTCGAGGACAATATGACATCCTGATTATTAAAAGCGACCATTTGTTAGACATGTTATGGAATATATGTGTTGGGCGCAGTCGAACAGTACCCCTTGGGTGCATCTCCAATATTGTTTGTGTCGTGAGTTCTGGGTTCCGTTTTTCTCCTTTTTTAAAACTTACTTGCGTGTCTGTAGATGCAATGGATTATGGGCATTGTAGTTGCCAGCCATTAGTTATTGCAACGCTCATCTCCGTTCTAACTGGGTTGAGTAGCTGGCTTTTAAAAACTACGACTAAAAGAATTGACACAGAAAAAACACCAAATGTTGGTTAATTGCTCAGCACTATTCCCCCAAAAAACTTTAATCTCATTAAGTGCATCATTAGTTGGTAATTTAGTATCGATCATGAACCAGCTAACTGCTGTACCGTGTTTGATACCAGTCTCCCTAACTAAGTATTCAGGTCAAATTGGGTGGCAAGCACAGTTTGATTCCAGTGCCATTAATTAGTCATTATTTTGAGCTAACCTACAAGATAAATGGTTAGATAGGACAGCTATGTGCACAACTAGCCATAATTGTCATTCAGATGAGCAACGCGATAGTGCCCTTCTGATTCTGATTTCTGTTGCACTAGCAACATGCCCTTGCGAGCAATTCGCTTTTTAAAATGTACTTTTAATAAAATAAATAAATGGAATTTATCGGATGCATTTCGCTCTTTCTTATTCCATATAATGTGAAAAATTATCAATGGGCATTTAACATTTTTATTCCAAATTAAGACCGTAGCCAATGGTGTAGATCTAATTTCAAGGTTGATTTTTTTGTGTGTGTATGAACACACCGTTCCTCCCAATACAACATGATAATATTGAGGGGTCTTCTCCGGCCCAACTTTGGGAAAACTGATCTATGGCCATGACTATATATTTCTAGCGGAATCCCTTCTCTCTCTCTCTCTCTCTCACACACACACACACACACACACACACCTATATATGTACCTGGTCACGCACACACATTCGCACGCACACACACGCGTACACAAACAGACGAACACAAACACACACATGCGCACGCACACACACACACATGCGCACGCACACACACATACAGTAAGCGCTCCTGTCGTTGTTTTTCTCAGCCCTTCTCTCGGACCGATCGGTTGCTACGGCACCGGCGCATGTGCCAGGTCGGCGGTGTGGGTGCGGTCGCAGCCGTCGCCATTGTTGCCAAGGGGGAGAGCCAGTCCTGCCGCGAAGTTAACCGGCCGTACCCCCAGGAGCCCCCACCTCCTACCGCCTCCTGGACCCCCCTACAGCCTCCCCAAGGTCGCCTGACCGCCTGACTGCCCCCTCCCCCCCCCTCCCTCCCCACCAGCATCCTGGGGAAATAGAATGAGCTACAGCACCAGCGCTCAGTGGCGCCACACACTGGTGCAGACTGATACTGCAATCTTTTTTTTCTTCTTTTTTTTTTTTTTTTACACCAGCTCGTTTCCTGTGAAAGACAGTTTTTGTATCTATATTAATTTCATTTTTGCAAAAAAATGTGTTTTTTGTTTTTTGTTATTTTTTTAGATTGATTTTATGTGCTGTGAGTCATTCTGAAAGTGGTGGAGGAGCAAAAGATAAGGGAGATATGAATGAAACCCGTCCAATAGGAAATTCTGATATTGGAGGAAATGGGTAATTGTCTGAGGAGTGTTGCTTTAGATAAAGAAAAAAATATAAGCACTAGCAAGTTGGACTTTATGTAGATGAGGGAAGGGACTCTTGGCCCATATGCAATCTAACCCCAGTGGGCTTTTCTCTAAATCCAGGCTACTCGACTCCCAAATCCTGAGGGCCACAGTGTCTGCTGGTATATGCTCCAGCCACGCACTACACCACCTGATTTCACTAATTATTTTACCAGCTTGGTTCAGGAAGTAAGCTCATGAGTGAAATCTGGTGGTGTAGTACGTGTTTGGAGCAAATACCAGGACCTGGAGTTGAGTAGCCCTGGTCTAAACACTTTCACAACATTAGTTTTAGCAATCACCTGTTGATTATTACACTTGCCTGTCATGTAGTCAGACTAATTCCATGGCGGTTAGATTGAATCTGCGCCTTACGCAGGAGGTCTGTACTTGACTCAGTGGTACCTGCAGCAACCCCCTTGTAGCAGTAAACCACTCTTTACTTTTCGTATGAACCTAAGATGCCAGTGGTCAGTCCTGTATGCCTAATGCCCTAGTGTAGCAGAAAGAAAGGCACAAGTCTTACGTACTGGAATAGTCCAGTTAAGCCATGTGCTGTCAGCCGTAGCGTCGAACCAGCCAGTTCTGAGGCTGTGAGCTTGTGCAAGTCTTGATCGGATGTTTAAAATGCCCACAGACTAATGAACTGTGACCTCAAACCAGCCAAGTCGTGTTTAAAGTTTTCTCCTCGTACAAGCGCCGATCCGGTCAGCAAGGCGTCACGGGCAGCCTTGCGACGGGGAAAGCCAACCCTGGTCTGCCGTTGTTCTGACTAGGGAGCGGTCATAGATAATCGCTATTTTAGCATTTTAATAAATAATGTCAGCAAATGGCATTCGGTTGTGATATTTAAAGAACAGCGCAGGTATTTTGGCAAAATAAACCAAACGGGACTCGAGTGCTGTTTTTTTGGGTTATGGAGTGGGCAAATAATCCAATCCGTGGACAAATAGCCCGAGGGTACCGCTCCTTGACATCATCTTCTAGCTTATTAAAACCCGCATTAACAGCATTGATCCATAACCATGAACAGTAGACTAACTAGCTAGACTAACTAACTAGACTACGTAGTTGCTCATGATCGGTTTCACTTAATATCCCGTTGCAGAAGCGGCGTTAACTTTACCCGACCACTTCATTGGTTTCCTGTGGAAACTCGCCAAACTTTCCTCCTCGACGGATGGGCGTGAACAGATAAAGGTTCTTGTGGGTGTGCCCTCTCTTACCGACTGGATCCATAGACTCGTGAATCGACCTAAACGGAGGAGCGGAAAGAGTTTAGAATTTGTGATGGATGCAGAATGGACATTGCCACCACAGTCAAAATGCTCTCAAAAAGAGTTGTGCTTTTACTTTCGTGGCTTCCGTGCACCTGAGGTTGGCATCCGTACGTTGATACTATAATGTAGTGATTATATTGAGGTTTCTCCTGTGAACAACCAAAGATCATTCCCATGGCAGTGACCACAGGCTGTACTTGTTGAGTTAACAACTGTGACTAACAGGTTCCCCCCCTCTCCCTGGTTTAGTGCAGCTTGTGATCATCTCAGTTGCTTGGGCATGTTTGAGAGCCATTTTAAATCTCTTGTTTTCAGGTATTTAGGTGATTGCTTGGCTGGCGTACTGTGCTGTAGATTAGCGACAGGCATTTCAGCGGGTAGGGTTGGGTTTTTGCGGCAACAGTGAAATTAGACTAATGATGCTGGGATGCTAAAGCAGACAAGGGAGCTAAGGCTGTACCATGATGCTTTATAATTCTGATATATTATTCTCATTCCACACACACACACACACTCACACACTTTGGGAGGGGGTGGGATGTAAGCCTTGTTCGTTTCGCTCTCTTTGCATGTTTAGTTCTCCTGTCTAAAGTCCATTATTTCCAATATGTTACATCACTGGAATGGAATTGTTTAAGTTTAGAATAGGTGTCATTTTAAAGAACTCTTATTCTGGCTGTGTTAAAGCGGGGTGGCTTTGGTGTGACCGGTAGTTCCTCAGATATGTGTTGTACAGCCAGCATAGTTTTTTTTTTTCGGTAACTGAAATGTTTAGGGGTCTCTAGTACTTTAAAATATAGCATTCCTTTTTTTATTCCTGAATTTAAGAAAATACTTTTCATGTTTTATATGAATGAACGGTAATACTAGTAGGAAAGCTTCAATGGGAAGCCTGTGTAGTGTAGGATAAATAATATTATCCCTTTTTTTATTAGTCTTTGCATGCAGTTGTGATCCTCAAAGTCTGTCCGTAAAGTAGTTTCATACTAAATGTATGGGTAAAGCAAGGTATTTCCTGACAATTATTTAAAACTTGTTAAAACGTGATAATTGTTCTTATATAAAAAGTTAAACTAACATGTACCCTCACGATGTAGTTATTTACATTGTATTTAGTAAAGATTAGGGCTTCCATGAGCTGAAATAAAAGTTTTTTTTTAACAAACACTACTTGTGCCGTATTGCTCTAAACATGCCTTAAGGTTGGGGGCACCAGACATTACAGGTGTTGAGTCCTCTTTAGACTAATACTTATCTGAAAGATAAATTGTCACATCAGCAGAATACACCTGAGACTGGACAGGGCAATGCCCGCGCTACATTTCAGTACATTTAGCTCCTCAGAGCTTATCCATGAGTTCAATGATCACCTTACTCAGTGGTATCGGAGTATTGCCCGAATCACTTCCTTTCTGCCCTGTGCTGGTCTAATCCTACTGGCTTCAGTGTGCACTCTGGCCCTTGAGTTTTCATCCATTTTTCTAGTTCCTCTGAAAGCAGGTTTAAATTGTGTTTGTGTTTTGCGGTTTGAGAAGGGACAACTAGGTTTAAAAAACTAATTAGCATGTGCACTACTTAATTTTTTGAAATGTTTGTTCAAAGTTTTAGAAGGCAGTACTGTCATTCAAACCATTTTTCTTTGATACATAATGGAGAACATTCAAAGGGTTTCTAATAAGTGACACGTAATGGAACTTTCTAGTAAAAAAACACTCTTTCTGCGTTCAGGGGAGAAGCCGTTTGGCTGTGACGTGTGTGACATGAGATTTACTCAGCGCTATCATCTGGAGAGACACAAGCGCATTCACAGTGGAGAGAAGCCCTACCAGTGCGAACGCTGCCAGCAGGTGAGGAAGTGAACACACACACACACACACATGTATATACACATGCAGGTACACCTCTCACACAGGTGCACAGAAGGACTCATACAGTCAATTGCGTACCCTTTAGATTCAAATGCCTTCCTACACTTTCCTGAGCTTGTCTGGTGTATGTCTGTAGTGTGAACTCCACCTTTTGGCGCTCTTGGTTGACTCAATTGCACCAGACAAGATCAGTTGAGCACAGGAAAGTATTTGAATTAAAAAGAAATTGCGTAATTGACCCAGGTCTGATCTAAACGCGCACACACAGTAAGGGCTCCTCTTATTGTTCTTCCTCAGACTTTTGCTCGGACCGATCGGTTGCTACGGCACCGGCGCATGTGCCAGGTCGGCGGTGTGGGTGCGGTCGCAGCCGTCGCCATTGTTGCCAAGGGGGAGAGCCAGTCCTGCCGCGAAGTTAACCGGCCGTACCCCCAGGAGCCCCCACCTCCTACCGCCTCCTGGACCCCCCTACAGCCTCCCCAAGGTCGGCTGAGCGTCTGGCTGCCCCCTCCCCCCCTCCCCCCTCCCCCCTCACCACCACCCTGGAGCAACGCAATGAGCAGCAGCACCACACAGGCCAGAGCTCAGTGGCGCCACACACTGCTGCAAACTAGTACTGCAGCTCAGCTGTGAAGTTGAGATAGATAACTAGTTTATTATTGGTGGCTTGTTTTGATTTCTGTTTTGAGTGATGTTCGACAAAGGTGAGTCCAGGGTGAAATGCGTAATTGTTTTGGATTCAAATCCTTTTCTGTGCTCGATTGATATTCCCTGGGGCTGGTAAGCTAGTCGAAAGGACATGAAGGCAAAGTTTGCGTATTGGTTCCAGTACACCAGATAAGCTCATTAGAAGTGTAGAAAAGTATTTGAATCCAAAACAATTACGTATTCGACCCAGGTATGCTTTGGAGCAGGTTTATGTGTTTATTCAGTTTAGATATCAGTACGAAAATTGTTACACAAAAAGCTTTTTTATGCATCTTAATTTTGATAGAAACAGATAGTGGCACAATAGACTGGGGTACTGACAATTTAATACTTTATTTTGGTATTGGACTGAAACGCACGTCTATGATGTCTGCGGATGATGCCAAGCCAAGTTTGTGAGTGGGGTTCCCCCCTTCTGAACTTTGAGGAACAAAGTTAAACGATGCACATACCCTGTAGCCTTTGTTTTTCATAATCACCGGTATTAATTTTAGTCACCAGACTAATTGCTCTGAAACATTGGTATTACTCAAACTTAGGGAATAATTGCATTGTGGTTATATTTAATAGTGGTTATATTTTATAGTGGTCTTTGTGTAAGATCCAGTGATGGTGATGGCAATGCCATTTATACAGTAAGCAACTCTCTGGGATTTTACAGCAGGGACGATTCCTTCTTAAAATGAGAACCTTGGAGGTCTTGCAACATAGAAATATGTTTGTTGTCACAAAAAGATACTCCAATCCATGTTACATTATATTACATTATATGGCATTTAGCAGATGCTCTTATCCAGAGCGACGTACAACGAAGTGCAGATCAAAGACAAGTGCCAAGAGGACCTTGAAGTTCATTCTTCAAGTTAACTTGTTTACTTTTTTTTGTTAGCCTGAGAAACATTTTTCTATACAGGGATATATCCAGCTCCCCCCTAGTGACTGGGAGTCATTGTCAACCAGTCTGAGTAGCTTTCCTTGAGCTTGAAGTGCTTGCCTCGGCCCTTTTTCCTGGCTGATTTCTCATAACATTGATATAATGAGATATAGTCAGCCCTCTGGTGCGAGCCCACGTCCACCCACGTTCTGAGGGTTTGCTGAGCTGATAAACCTGTGGCCAGTTACTACTGAGAGGTGCCACGCTTATTGGGGGTGATTATTCAAACTGGAAAATGCTCTTGTCTTCCAGTTGTAAACTTTCTTTCCAACCAGCTCAACACTGGCTAAAACTAGGTAGGATCAGTCTTGAGAGCGGTCCCTTCCTTGTCCCTGCATGTGTGAGTGTTTATACTAGTGCAAACTTTGTGTACATTTGGGCACACTTTGTATCCCCATAAACCCATGCTATGTGACATCACTATAGAACAGATCAGATGTAGAATTTCTAAATTAGAATTGGAATGTAATGTATGCACTGGCCCAGTAAGTGATATCCCTAGACCAGGGGTCGGCAACCCTGGTCCTGGAGAGCCGCAGGGTGTGCTGGCTTTCATTGTTACTTGGCATTAATTGATCAATGAAAGCCGTTGATTACACCGTTAACTCACCTCACCTGGTTTCTTGGGTCTGAATCGGTTGCTTATTTTAAGGTGGAGACGAAAGCCAGCACTCCCTGCGGCTCTCCAGGACCAAGGTTGCCGACCCCTGCCCTAGACCCTGAGGTTGCTATCCATACATTTCCCTGTTAGGTGTATTAGTCTTTTAAATCAATATTTAAAATAACTCTTTATGCACCTGTAAAATTATTATTATTATTATTATTATAATTTTTAACAAAACTTCTTTATTGACCAGTATAGAGGACCTAATTGTTTCTCATTTGATTGTGAATCTTATATCAGTGTGTTCTGTTGTAAATGATTTGTGATCTGCTGGCATCTAAAATGCATGTATCTGCCCCTGACTTAGTCTGTATGGCCAAGCTAAGATCTGTCCTTTTTGCCTCCTTATATCTATTGTGTTCGGTTAGGAAGGGTAATTCTGTTCCTGTTTTAACTGAAAAGTAAAGATCTGTTGAATTTAAGGTGGGATCTTGACTGACTTTAGTCATTCTACCATGTATTGCCTGAAGTTAAGAGTCAGATGTGTTTATTTGCCCGGTTAGTTTCGGTCATGTCCGTAATGTTCCTGATTCTGTTCACTTGCCTCTTGGCACCCCTTATTTATTGTTTTTACCCCGCTGGAGCAATAAATAAATATAATGAATACTTTTAAAGCGTTCTTTTGGAAGGAATATTCTTGTAAAGTTCCGAGATAAAAAATTATATAACTGGTAGTTGGATTAGTATAGTTTAGAGTAATTGGTTACCAAGCCATGAATTGCTTAAAAACATTTTATGACCTGGTACCTCTAGTCTCTCTGGCCTAGCGCCTCCAGTCTCTCTGGCCTAGCGTCTCCAGTCTCTCTGGCTTGGCGCCTTTTCCTGAAGAATTTGATTACTTTTTCATGCAAAATGCTCATTATGCATGCAGTTGTAAAAGATTACTTGCTTAAAATATAGCCTATGTTTGTTTTCACAATTGTTTTTCTTCTGAAAGGAAAATTTATATGTATCCAGTTAGTGATATTGTATTTACTTTAAAGCAGGAGGGCTTACATTTGAGCTGAAATAAAATAAAATTAAAAAAAAACGGATAAAAATGCTTTATTACTAAAAAGCCATCTGGCTGCAAGACACCCCAAGATTGGGGGCCTGTCCTCAAATATATTTTAAAAAAAAAGAAAAAAAGAATTACCCTGTTTTTAGACAAACACTGATTTAAAATAGTTTAACAGTTAATACTCATATACTAATGTGCGTACATGTACGAATCGTATACACCGCTGTTTTTATTGAAGGAGGTACGGGGGTGTCGCAGTCTGTCCTATCCATCCTCTGAGCTCTTGGCTCATCTCCATCTCGTGGCTTGACTCACTGCTGTGACGTCACTGAAACGCATTATTAAATCTGCTCGCTTGTGCTCCAGCAGAGGGCAGTGTGTGATCTGTTATTTTTCTTAAATGGTCCATATGTGACCAAGTACTGAGTTCTGTGGTCATACAATCACATTTGTTAACTGAAGCTTGTTGCTTTTGGAGTTTTTTGACCGACCCCTCCAAAGGCTTTAAAAAAAAAAAAAAAAAAGTAAATGTATCACTATATAATTGCCGCACATATTTTCACTTAATTTCCCCCCTCAAGCCGAAGTGAAGTACTGTTGTTTCTACACATTTTCTGATTTAAGTTTGGTGATAATATTCTGTGCATGTAATGTAAATGCTGATCATCTCTTGGCTACGGTAATTCCATGTCAACTCGACACACTTTTGGGCCGCAGTGTCACAGATTTTAATTCGATTTTAGCATGCTTATTTAGCATTTTAAGAAACCCCTGAAATCGATGTGATAGATTGTTAATCTGGGAGATTTGTGCGACTCCATGACTTTCCCTATCTCCATTACTGTAGGTTAGGTTGTAGAGAAATGGTTCTTGTATTACTGTAACCAGCTTTATCTTGCACGTATATTGTGTTCACCCCAAAATGAAAGGTAACATGGTTCTCCTGGGTAATTAGTGTTACTGATTGGCCAGAGGGAGGGTGCTGGTAACCAGGAATTAGTGATCCAAAACTGTGTGATGCTGCTTCAGATAATTATTGATATCTCTGCAATGGCCAGATATATCCAAGACTTAATTCTCTAGGGATGTTGTTGCCATTATAACCTAACTTTGGTGAAAATGTTAAATTGTTTTTTTTTTTTTGTCAGAACTCTTAACTGCTATCTTTAATTTTGAGGTCAACATAATATACAGTGGGGTCCAAAAGTCTATTTTGTGTTCTTTTCTAATTTAATTAAAAAGTAAATAATGACAATTAATTATTGGCATAACGGATTGTGCAGCAATCCTTGATCTTCTTTGGTCTTCAAGTAGTCCTTGCATAGCTTTGAACTAAATTTCATTTGTTTTATATTTTTCAAAATCCTAACACTATTACATGAAAAATAACTCCCAAATTTTCAATGTGTTCTCAGACTTTTGGACTCTGTATATGTAAAAGCTTTGCAGTGATATAAGTGAGTTCTCTATGACCTACAGTCATCGAGATGGGGCAAGTCAAAGTCATCGAATAATGCAAATTAGCGCAAACCTTTTTTATCATACATCTCCCAGATTAATAATCTGTGATAATTGTCATTTTGGTTCTGGGGTGCCGTATGAGGCCAAATCAGCATGCCAAATCTCTTTCAATTCTGTGACGATGCGGGCCGAAAGTGTGTTAAGTTGACATGGAATTACGCACTAGCGGGTTTTGTAGAATTTCTGGCTATTAAAAACTCCGGTAAAGAAACTCTCTCTGCATTCAGGGGAGAAGCTGTTTGGCTGTGATGTTTGTGACACGCGGTTTACTCAGCGATATCACCTGGAGAGACACAAGCGCATTCACAGTGGAGAGAAGCCCTACCAGTGCGAAGGCTGCCATAAGGTGAGGGAGTGAACACACATGCAAAGGCTCCCTCTAATATATATATATACACACGCACACACACACACACACACTCAGTAAGTGCACTTCTCGTTGTTTTTCTCAGAGCTTCGCTCGGACGGATCGGTTGCTACGGCACCGGCGCATGTGCAGGGTCGGCGGCGTGAACCTGGTGGCCGCTGTTGCCAAGGGGACGAGCCAGCCCTGTCGCACTGCCTCGTGGCCGTACCCCCAGCAGCCCCCTCCTCCTCCTCCTCCAACGGCCTCCTGGACCCCCCTACAGCCTCCCCAAGGTCGGCTGGCCGTCTGGCTGCCCCCTCCCCCCCTCCCCCCTCACCACCACCCTGGAGCAACGCAATGAGCAGCAGCACCACACAGGCCAGAGCTCAGTGGCGCCACACACTGCTGCAAACTAGTACTGCAGTTCAGAAGTTGACCAATAATGACATAATTTTTTTTAACATTAGCCCAATTTTATTTGTGGGACATTAGATTATTTTGTAGTTTTGCGTTAGACTTTATCCCAGAATTTCTTATTTTACGGCTATTTAGATTCCGTTTGTGTGCTGACGGAGGGGTCTTATTTGGGATTGTGCATGTAAATTGGTTGAAATGTAGTTGCAGTGGAGAGGATTACTTTATAGAGTGTATAGAATGGAATGTGAGCGATGGTGGTTAAACATGGCAGCTCTGATTTATTCAAATATGGGAATGGAAACAAGATGGATTTAGTCGCACTTGCAATGTATCTTCAGTGCTCTTTGTCAAAAGCTTTTTCAAAACATTTAGGTAAATTTTGCAAAAAAAATTATTCTCCCTCCAATTTGAGCATTCTTAGCAATCCCCTATACCCATTTGTTTGAAACAGACTGGCAGTTGCATACATTTTTGTTTGTGAATCTTAACTAATTACATTTTGGTTAGATTTCCTGTAGTTCAATCAGGTCCTTGTTTGTAGAAAAATATTCGGCATGGCATTGCCGCAAAAGCTCCCCCTAATGATTCAGTTCATGTTTTTGTAGGGTCGTTGAGCATTTCCTAGGCTTCCTTAGGTGAGTTAAGTATTTTCAGGGTCCCCTGAACTGTGACATTGCAGTGGGATGAGTAACATTTTGATTGACTTGTGCTTCAAAGGCCTCTGTATTTACAGGATTTAATTGAATAGAATAGAACAGAATAGAATAGAATGGAATAGAAAATAATATAATGCCTTTATCTTTCCCAAGAGGAACTTCAGGTAGTTTCATACTGCTCTGCTGAAACCCAGTAATTGTGTTGGTTTCTGGATGCGATTCCCTTTGCTGCCACCATCTGCCTATACTCGTCCCTATTTGGTGAAGCCTGTGATTGAGTCAGTCACTCGTCATTACCCTTCTGTATTATTTAGCTTTAGTTAAAGTTGCTACCTTAACCTCTGTACCAAGGTTGTAGGTCAAGGATGAACCATTTCAGGATTTTTTAGCTACAAAATAATATTGGGTTCTTTAGTTCAGGTGGGTTTTAAAAAGGAATTTAATTCCTACATCCGTCACCGAATATGGATGTACATTTCCTCAAAATTAAATCGTCAAATTTAGAGGAGAAACCACCGAGCAACTTACCGAGCCAAAAAGACAGAAATTGTACCCCTGTCCAAATACTTAGCCTACGGACTGCACTGTAGAACAAAACCTAATCAATTTAACAACGTCACAACAGGTTTTCCAATGGCAAATTGGCATACACCTTGCATTGATCCGTATCGCGACGTGCTAGCTACAAAAACGCGTTTCATCAGAAACGACCGTTACAACCTGTTGCTATGGTTACTCCTTGGAGCAGTGTGCTCTCACTGACAGAACTAACTTGGTGGAACAAAAAGCTGAAGACTAATCGTGGCTTTTTTTGGCTCGGAAAAACTTATTCGGAACGCGGTTTCTTTTCTCACTTTCCTTTCGGATATTGGCTAAATTGTTACGGTTGTAGATGGGTGTCTCTGGGCGAAGCTGTTTGAGAGCAGTAGCAAAAGCGATGCCATCATCGTCTACCATTTTTCTTTCTCTGAGGAACGGTTTTGTAACTTATACAGTGCCTCACATGGCAATGCATACATACACATTACATAATTCAGTGAATAGTGCAATCACATGGAAACTTGAGTTTCTTCTGGACCTTCAAATCTTGTTAAAACATTCAGTACTTAAAAAAGAATGGTAGGAAATGGTTAGGGTTTGCCTGGCTTTGCCTGAAGACCTGGTCTTCAGCGTGAGAATAAAACGGGTCATATACAAGTTACTCTGTAATTATTCTGGTAAAAAGGAAGGTATACTTACCAAAAGCCTTCACCTTGTTATTATGTTCCTGATTTTTTAACATTAGTTCTCAAGTGTTTGTGTTTGACCTCTTAAATAGTAGGGCATCCATTGAGCAGACATTTTAAATGGTTGAAAATAATAATGCCATTTTTCTTTTAAAACATTGGCTCCGGTGGTTAGAGCAGTCGTGTGGCAGTAGGGCAGATTCCCCCCACCACGAGCTATAAATGGTTCCCTTTGAGAATAACACTGAGCTGAAGGATAAACTGAACCACACACCTCTACACCTTTCTGCAGCTGTGCTGCACCACAGACAGTGGTCCACCAGGGGCAGTGCTTTTGAAGTCTTTAATCTGTCAATTTCTGAGGTTACACGGCGGCTCTGTGTTTTACGTCCTGGCTGTGTTACTCTTAAAAATAATTTAGTTTGAACATTTTTAATCACATTTTCATTTCTGCTCATTTGGGTATTGCCTATACTCTGGGACCACTTTATTAAAACAATCAGAAAAAACAACAAACTTCAATGTGGGATAAACAAGGATAGTGATTCATATAGGATCTCACATGCCGGTGATTTAAAATTGACTTCATAGCATGGGTTACATTTATTGAAAGCATTTTTTTTTTCTTGTCTTTTGTATTCTGTTTCTGCAGAGTTTGTGATGTGTTTGGGTAAGATGGTTGAATTTATTAATTCAATTGAATTAAATTAATTAATTGAAAATCTAAAATTTGGCCTTATGTCAGACACAGACAAAATACATTTACACAAATACATTTTTACTACATTCCTTTGCGTTTTACTTTTTTTTTTTTTTATCACCAAAATCTAAAAATCTCTGGCCAAACATTTCTGGTCCATCTGTATTTCCTGTTTGTAAAGTCTGGCCCATTTGAATTTGTAATTGAATACCTCTGGCTTAGATAATGTTTATGCAATTCGCTGGGGAATGAATCGTTTCAGTAAATAAACTCTCTCTCTCTCTGTCTGTCTCTATGTTCAGGAGACAAGGTGTTTGGCTGTGACTTGTGTGACATGAGATTTACTCAGCGCTATCACCTGTTGAGACACAAGCGCATTCACAGTGGAGAGAAGCCCTTCCAGTGTGAACGTTGTCATAAGGTGAGGGAGTGAAAACGCGTGCACACACATGCACACATGCACACACTCACACAAGCACATACACACACACACGCTCGCTCGCACACGCTCGCTCGCACACACTCGCACACACTCGCACACTCGCACACACACACACACTCACACACACTCTCACTCACACACACACACACACACACACTCACACACTCGCACACACACACTCACTCACACACACACACTCTCACTCACACACACACACACACTCACACACACTCACTCACACACACTCACTCACTCACTCTCACACACACACACACACACACACACACACACACACACACACACTAATTGCTCCTGTCCTTGGTTTCCTCAGACCTTCTCTCGGAAGGATCGACTGGTACGACACCGGCGCCAGTGTCAGGTTGGCGGTGTGGGTGCGGTTGCCACGGTTGCCACAGTCGCCACTGTTGCCAAGGCGACGAGCCAGCCCTGCCGCGATGTTTCATGGCCGTACCCCCAGGAGCCCCCACCTCCAACCGCCGCCTGGACCCCCCTACAGCCTCCTCCAGGTCGGCTGACCGTCTGGCTGCCCCCTCCCCCCCTCCCCCCTCACCACCACCCTGGAGCAACGCAATGAGCAGCAGCACCACACAGGCCAGAGCTCAGTGGCGCCACACACTGCTGCAAACTAGTACTGCAGCTCAGCTATGAAGTTGAGATAAAAACTTTTTTTTTTTTCCTTAAGTACCAGCTCATTCAATGCGAGAGATGGTAGATTATTTTGTACTTTTTTTGGTTTTGTTTTTTGTTTTTTTTAATGTGTTTTATTGTTATTTAGAATCATTTTATGTGATGTTGATGGTTCAGGAAGGGGGTGGGGGAATGCTTTGGGTGGATTCGATTGAACTACTTGTAGTTGGGCAAACCTAAAGGTGTTGGGGGGGGGGGGGGGGGTTCAGTTGGTAGAAATTTAGTAGCAGTTGAAATTTCATGTACAAAATAATTATTTGACCTTCAATTGGTGTTGCTAAAAAAAAGTGAAAAGATACACACTATTGAGACATGGGAAGATAAAGTTCTCTGCATTGCTGTTAAATTGAGTCTGGTTGGCAATGCCATTTCCCCAGTGTTACATATGGCATTGCTTTCAGAGCAGGCAGAAAAAACTGTGGTTGTTTGCCATTACAACATAGCGGGCTAATGGGATGGTCCATTCATAGTAAAAACAAAATGCCTCAAACCCTGCCCGTGGCCTTCCGACATACAGGCACACTGATTCAGTGCTGTCATACTTTTCCATCCAGCTCCCCATTTGGAAACCACGGACAATAGTTTAGTTTGTTTTCCTGCTGTTGGGAACCAGCTATCCTTGCCTGGTTGTTTTCTCAAGTTGTCCTTTGTGACATAAAGGGGAAGTATCAAATTTATGAGTTTGTGGGTGTTTGTTTCATAGATGTCGCGAGGGAGCAGATACATTTTTTTTGGGAACTGGCATCCGTTAACATGCACAGGTCAATGGACTTGTTTCACAAAGGAGGGAATAGGATTTAGAATTAGTCAGACCCATGGACTGTTACAGAAGAGCTGATATAATGTTCTTTGTGCATCTGATAGATTCTGTGACTTGTGCTTTCAATGTTGTCATGCAGAGGTGTCCATCCGTACCTACATTCTTCCCCATAGTAACTGTGTTGGTTTCTCCCCTGAACAGTGAGAGGGAAACTCCCATTGCTATCCCTACAGGCTCCACACGCCTTCACACCTCTGTTAATTCCTGGTGTGGTACAGCCTGTGAGGGAGAGAGAGTTCTTTCGGTTGCTTTTCATTGCCCTTTTATATCATAGAGCTGCAGTAAAATGTGTTACTTTTACCTCTTTAGACTTTGCTAGTGATTCTCTATGTGACAGATTATGGATGGACAATTTCAGTCGTTTGGCTGGATGTGTTTTAGCTGCAGAAGCCAATTTAGGCTAATGATGCAGAAATACTGGGGTGTACAAGGGAGCTGTGGTTGCAGCAGGAAGCTTTAATACTTACAACTGTATGGTTATATTTTATTATGGTATATTTTGAAATAAGCAGTATACATGTCTATGTGAGTGGTCACATTTGAATCTGAGAAGGTGCTGAGTTTTGGAGGGGTGGAGATAATGTGCCAGATTAGTTTCTGTCTCATTCCCATTGTATCATGTTTCTGTTCCCTTGTCTTAATATCATTTTATTCCTAATATATTCTGAAACCACTGGGACAGTGAAGATAAGCCGATAATGGAGGTGTCATTTTAAACCATTTTTATTCTTGTTTTTCATGCAGAAAAAATTAATTTTGAGACAAAAATGTTGTGACCAGTAGTTGGATCAGTGCTGTATAGAGAACCCAGGCCGTTAAGTAATTAAGACTTTTTAGAGGCCATTAGTTCCTCAAAATATATAATTGAATACTCTTTGCCTGAATTAACCCTAGGAATAGAAGGAAATCTAATGCGAGTGTCTGTGTAGTGTAGGAAACACATTATATTTTAGTTTTTTATCAGCCGGCTTTGCATGCAGTTTGTGGTCTTAAATGTTTTTTTCTTAAAGTGGTCATATGTGAATTACTGTTTGAGTAAAAAAAAAGAAAAAAAAAGAGAAAGATTTGCTCACAAAAATGGAATTCTGTTATCATAATTATTGTTGTTCTTATTTGAAAAGGCAAACTAATATGTACCCTCATTATCTAGTTAGTAGCTTTGTATTTAGTAAAAAGCAGGGCTTCCACTGACCTGAAATAAAACCATTTTTAAAAAATACTACTTGTGCCGTATTGCTCTAAATCACAACAAGATTGGGGTGCCCCTAAAAGTTCAGGGTTTTCTCCCCTTAAACGATCACTGATGTGAGAGAGAAATGGCTCCATCGGTAGAATACAGCGAGAGGGGGTGCGCACACCTCTGCCTTGATGAAGGGGTAGAAAGAGTCTCACACTGAATCACATCCACCTCTTCAGTGCACGTCATGATTGCCAACATTTGAGTCTCATGGCTATGACATCAGTCAAACGTAGGAGTCTGCAGCCATGGTTCTTGAGAGATGCAGTGTCATCCATTTTGGCATTGCTCAGTAGTTAACTGTCCAATTAAACTAGTTTGTTACACAAGTGGATTACGCCACCTGGGCTGCTTTGCTTGCTTTGGGTGTAAAATGGCTGCTTATTTAAAGGAGAAAACAAAAACCAGGTGCTCTTTCCAATCGCCTGTTTTTCTCCTTGTTCCTTGCCTGATCCGGGAATAGATTGAGGTCCGCCATCTTTAAGGAAATTCCAGCCCGTTAAATGTGCCTTCCAAGAGCTACACTGTGGAAGCTCGAAGCAGGGAGGCTCCCCAACTTTTCAGCAAGGAAACACAAGCGCATCCTTTGCGAAAGTATTTTCTGTGAATTCCTGACGTATAGTGATCAGCCTGTGGATCCGTCTCTCCCCATCTGCCACGTCTGTAACTGATATGGCTTGGAACTGATTTGAAGGAGCAAGGATGTTCCATTTGCCTAATTCACGTTTTCTCGATTTCCCCATCTTCACTTCTTTTTCTCATATTTTTTTGTTTCTTGCCTCTCCCGATAGAGCTAGGACTAGAAATAAGCAAGGAATGGAAGGAGGAGGTGAAAAATAAGCAATTTGAAAGAACTGGAACATCTCCAGGACCTGTGATGCAGACACAGGGGGCTCATTCCAGTCGCTTATTATTCTCCTTTCTGTCATTTACTTGCTTCTGACCCAGAAATCCGCCATCTTTAAGGACATTCAAACCCTTTAAATGTTCCTTCTAGGAGCTAGAAGTAGAAGTTAGGAACTCCCAATCTTTCCTTTGAGCAGGAAAACATTAGCGCATCCTTTGCGGAAGTATCTCCCCACCTGCCAAGTCTGTAACTGATGTGGCTCCTAACTTACATTTGAAGGATCATGGACATTCAATTTGTCTAATTCGCGTTTTCTGAATTTCACCGTCTTCATTTCTTTTTTCTTGACACTTTTCCTAGCCTCTCCCGAGGGGCTGAGCTAGGAGAAGAAGAAAAATGATTAGTGAAATCAGCCATTGGAATGAGCCCTGGGTCAGGCATTAGTGACATCACTTCCTTTCGTTAGTTGTGCTGCACCAGAACCAGCAGTCCAACAGGGGGCAGTGTGCACTGCTACCTTTGAGTAGTAATATTATTTTTTAGCTTGACTAGGATCTCTGTTCCCTGTTCCTGGAGAGCTGCATGGTGTGCTGGCTTTTGTTGTTACTCAGCACTTAAAGCAGTTAATTTGTTATTTTATCAATTAACTGACCTAGTTTTTTGGGTCTGAATTGGTTGCTGATAGGTAAAAACTAAAACCTGCACACCCTGCGGCTCTCCACGACCAGGAATGAGATCCACTGTATTAGACGGTAATAGTATCACACTTTTCATTTAAATGTCACAGATAATACAGAACACTAAAATGTACCTACATCTTGTGCAACAGATCATTAAAGAGTGCTTACACACTGACACTTTTCAATAAACAAACTCTCTCTGCGTTCAGGGCAGAAGATGTTTGGCTGTGACGTGTGTGACACGCGCTTTACTCAGCGATATCATCTGATGAGACACAAGCGCATTCACAGCGGAGAGAAGCCCTACCAGTGCGAAGGCTGCCATAAGGTGAGGGAGAGAACACACACAGACACACATTCACACAGTTCTCCATCACACATTCACACACACTTTCCTCTACTGTGCACACACTCGTTCAGTAAGAGTTCCTCTTGTTGTTTTTCTCAGAGCTTCTCTCGAACCGACCGTTTGTTGCGACACCGCCGCCAGTGTCAGGTGGGTGGCGTGGCTGCGGCCGCCACAGCCGCTGCGGTCGCCACGGTCGCCACTGTTGCCAAGGCAACAAGCCAGCCCTGCCGGGATGTTTCGTGGCCGTACCCCCAGGAGCCCCCACCTCCAACCGCCGCCTGGACCCCCCTACAGCCTCCTCCAGGTCAACTGACCATCTGGCTGCCCCCTCCCCCCCTCCCCCCTCACCACCACCCTGGAGCAACGCAATGAGCAGCAGCACCACACACTGCTGCAAACTAGTACTGCAGCTCAGCTATGAAGTTGATACAAAAACTTTTTTTTTCTGTACTTCTTTCACATGAAGTGAGCTGGTAGTTCATTTTGTTTTTTGTTTTTCCATATTGCAACATTTCTAATTTGGTTTTAGTTATTTTGTGCTGTTGACGGCTTGGAAGGGGGTAACCTATGGCTTTAGTCAGGTTGCGTTATGCTGTTTATGCTAATTAGGGAAAACTAATTCAGGGTTTTTAAATGGTAAATAAGTAAAATAGTCTCCTCCAAAGGTATTGGAACAGCAAGGTAGATTCCTTTGTTTTCGCTGAACACTGAAGACAATTGACTTTGAGGTCAAAAGATGAGATCACACATTTGAATTTCAGCTTTTATTTCCTGGTATTTTTATCTAGATTTGTTAATCAACTAAGAACATATCACCTTTTGTATCAGCCCACCAAATTTTTAGGTGAGCAAAAGTATTCGAACATGTGACTGACAGGTGTTTCTTGTTGCTGTTTCCAGATGTGTCCTGTTAGATTGATTGGTTAAACAATAAATAGTTCTGAATGCCTGCTCTTGGTTTTAGCCGTGGACTTTGCCTGTGAGTACTGCATTTGTGTTAGAAAAGATAAACCAACATGAAGACCAGAGGGAGAAAAGCAAGCCATTTTGAAGCTTAGAAAAGAGGGGAAATCTATCAGAGCCATTGCACAAGCATTGGGGATAGCTTGTGCAACAACTTGGAATGTCATGAAAAAGAAAGAAACCGCCGGCGTACTGAGCAACATCTGACATTGAACAGGTCGACCAAGGAAACAACAGCAGTTGATGACAGAAACATTGTGAGAGCTGTGAAGAAAAACCCCAAAACATCAGTCAGTGACATCACAAACAATATCCACAGCGCAGGGCTGAAGGTATCTCAATCAACCGTTCAAAGAAGACTTAGAGAGCAGCAATATAGAGGCTATACCACAAGATGCAAACCACTCATCAGTAGTAAGAATCGGAAGGTGAGCTTACAATTGGAAAAGGAGTACAGAGATGAGCCACACAAGTTTTGGAACAATACTTTCTCCTAGAAATTGGGTGATTTGATACCAAAGGTGCTATGTTCTAAGTAGTTTAACACATCTAGGTGTAAATGCCAGGAAATAAAAGCAGAAATTCTGAACTCTTGTCTTGTGTTCATCTGTTTTTCTCAACCTCAAATGTATTCAGTGTATTGCCTTGCTGTTCCAATACCTTTGGGAGGGACTGTATAATATCAGCGGAGGATCGAGGTGGCATTTTCATTCACCATCAAAAGTGAAATATCCAAAGCCCAACTATGAACTTCAGACATTCATTTACAGTTAGGCTGTGTTGTTAATGTTACCCCCAACATAATGGCAGTTGCAGACATAATTTGTCAGGTTAATTTTCATGGGGGATTGAGTCTGCGAAATCTTTCCTTGGGGCTGTCAGTGTAGATAGTATTCCATTGACGGAATTGAGATGCTGCCACCATTTTGTTGACATAGAAGCAACAATCTATAACCATTATGCTGGCTAAAACACAGCGTCCAGGGGGTATTTCACGAAGCAGGATTACGGAGTTAGCTGGATAACTGGGTAGTTAGTAAATAAATAGTTGCCCTCCCAAATCTGGAACATGTAAGTAAGACCTGTTCTGGGTTTTATTCAGCGCATTTATCCTGCTAGTTAACTCAGTAATCCTGCTTTGTTAAAATACCCCCCAATTCAGATGGCGGCTAGATGGCTAACTACAGCAGGTGGCTAAAACTGCATGCTTGCAACAACACGACAGCAATAAATCAACAACAGGGTCGACCAAGATAAGATTTCTCTAAATTTACATTTTACAGCTAGTACATCAACAGTTAGATTAATTTACAGGTAAGGCCAGAAACTAAGGCGAGGTATGGCTAGCCATGAATCACAAGGAGTTTCAGCCGTCCTCGTACAAGTGTGTTCAGACCAGAGGTAAAATCGGGTGTTAGTTAGAAAAATCGGCGGGACATTAACTAGCTGATTTGCGTCTTCGTTACAGCAATGCATAAAGTCCACCCAAAGAAAACAAGCAAAACAGATGGCTATCGCCCAAACTTAGCTACGCTCAGCACAATCAGTAGCTGGCTCGCGAGTAAACCATTTTAAAACGGAATAACTTCAACCACCAGAAAGAGTGACATTGATAGAATGTTAGACTTAACTTAACGTAGCTATTTATGTCAAACGTTAGGCTAGCTCTGTACCGTAGCTAACGTTAGCTTGTTTGAAGCATTGTTGGAGTTGGAGTTATTTTTGTACCGTCTATGGTCTGCACACATAACTAACTTACACACACATATTAATACATCTGATGAGCAGCTAGCTAAAACCATTGTGATTTTGCAGTGTTTAACGTCATTAGACTCATGTTTGCTAAATAAATAATTTGTCCACAGAATGTAGTGGTCAACACCGCTAGGAAGATTATTATTTATCCGTCTTCTCTTTGCTGCCACTGTTAAATTTACCCTAGCTAGCTATGTATCTGTTAATGAGCTGCTGATGGAAAAACTGTTCTTGATTGTAATGTCAGTAAACGGCTTCAGGTTGGTAACCATACCTAGCTAGTAACACGATTTTTGTATGTCAGCAAAATGGCGGCGGTTGACTACTTCCATGTTTTGCGAATACTGTATGTCACCTGTGAGGGAGATTTTTGTATTTTATTTTTTATCTTTGAATTTCTGTTTTATAGAGCTGCAGCTTTTTAAGAACTCTTTTCCGTGTTGCAGTGTATGAAAGGACTTCTAGGCTTTAGGGCTGGGTGCATGTGTTTTAGCTGCTGAAGCCAATTTAGGCTAACGATGCGGAAATACTGCGGATTACAAGGAAGCTGTGGTTGCAACAGGAAGCTTTAATACTTACAACTGTAGCTATGGCTATATTTTATTTTGGTATATTTTGAAATAAGCAGCATAAATGCCTATGTGAGTGGTCACATTTGAATCTGAGAAGGTGCTGAGGACATTAGATGGGGTTGGACGTAATGTGCCAGATTAATTTCCACCTCATTTCCACTGTATCATGTTTGTTTTTCTTTGTCTTAATATACGTTTATTCCAAGAATATTCTTAAATCAGGGGATCAGTGAGGAGAATTGGTATTTGAGGTGTAATTTTAAACCATTTTATTATCGGTCAATTAATTCAGAACAAAATTAATTAATATATGTTCTGACTGCAACATAAATGTTGTGACCAGTAGTTGTAACAGTGCTGAATAGAGTACCCAGATTGACTTAAAATAATTGACTTTCCCCCCTTTTTTATGCTTTCCCCCATTTTCCCCAAATTTGGAGTGTCCAATCGTATACAGTGAACTCTGCAATCTCAACAGGCAAGGTGGCAGAGTGTAGACGAACATGCTCTCTCCTCCAAAGCATGTGACGTCATTAGCTGCTTCTTCCCACATCATGGCCCACAAGCCGAGCTCACGCGACCATGAGTGTGAGGAAGTGCTCCATGTGCAGCTTTAGTGTGCAGACTGTGTGCAAACAAACATCCAGCAGGGGTCGCTGGAGAACCTGGCCAATACTGTCTACCTGACCCTGGGCGATGCTAAAACCAATCGTACCCTGAGGGCCTGCCTGCCAGCCACAGTCAGCATTTAATCCCAAAACCTGGGGGATTTTGGTTCCTCGGAATATATCATTGGATACTCCTTTCTTGAATTAACCCTAGGAATAGAAGGATCTAATGCGAGTGTCTGTGTAGTGTAGGAAACATGTTATATTTTAGTTTTTTATCAGCCGGTTTTGCATGCAGTTTGTGGTCTTAAATGTTTTTTTCTTAAAGTGGTCATGTGAATTACTGCTTGAGCAAAATAACAAAAATTGAATTTTGTTATCATAATTATTGTTCTTATTTGGAAAGGAAAACTAGTATGTACCCTCATTATTTAGTGAGTAGCTTTGTATTTAGTAAAAAGCAGGCCTTCCAATGAGCTGAAATAAAACAATTTTTAAAAAGATCCTATCTGTGCCGTTATGCTCTAAATCACAACAAGATTGGGGTGCCCCTAAAATGTTAGGGTTTTCCCCCCGTAAACGATGACTGATCTGATAGAGAGAAATGGCAGAGAGGGGGGTTTACACTGAATCACATCCACCTCTTCAGTGCACGTCCTGATCGCCAATATTGGAGTCTCAATGCTGTGACATCATTCTGATTATTAGTTACATCACTTTCTTTCAGAAGTTGTGCTGCACCAGAGCCAGCAGTCCAACAGGGGGCAGTGTGCACTCCTACCTTTGAGTATGATTGTTATTTATTTTCATATGCTGCTCTGTGACTAGGATCTCAGTTTATTCTGTTTATTTCCATGTTTTGTTATTTATAAACTTTTATGTAAACTACAGAGAGATCTATTCACAGTCTCAGGGTTCTCACCAATGAATGTAACAGATCTGGGCCAAATATATCATTATTTTGGATTCAGATACATGTCTGTGCTCGATTGATCTTGCCTGGTGCACTTGAGCCAAGCAAGAGAATCAGAAGGAGAATTAATGGCTTTTTCTGACGGCCAAATTATGACATTTGTTTCTTAACTGTCATTGTCTGAAGGCATTTCTGTGTAATTCTAAGGCTCTGGAATACCGAAACTAACTTTTATGGTGGTTTAAAATGCAAGAGCGCCACTCTGTTAAAAAACCTTTGGGATATACAGTACTGTGCAAACGTCTTAGGCACCTGTATAACATTCTGTACAGATAAGATCCTTTAAAAAAATAATTCAATGAAAGGTCCTAAATAAACATACTAGACATTTTACATTACATTTTAGTAATTTGGCAGAATAGTTAAAAACTGAATCAAATCAATATTTTTTTGTGACCACCCTTTGGCGTTAAAAGTGCATCACTTCTCTGAGATAGCCAATGCTGTCCTGCAGTTCTATAAGACAATCAGCAGGGAGGTTGTTCCAAGCATGTTGGAGAACACAGTTCTTCTGCAGACTTTGGTTGACTCCTTGCTTCTGATCTTAGACAGCCTTGATCAAGTTTTTATGTAAAAAGTAGTCAATTGCTTACAGTAATATGTTTTTGATTAAATACAAAAAAGTCTCTGTAAAATTCAATCTTTTGGAAAATGAATATTTAAAAATCTCAAATGTGTTCTTTTATACTAACACACACACAAAAATAAACATATATATAATAAAGTCTAGGGTGCCTAAGACTTCTGCACAGTACTGTACATCATGAACAACACTTGTACTCTTCCACATATTAACTGGTCATAATATTATGTACCTTTAGTTTGAATTTAAGTAGATAATACCTGTCATTAACATTGAACTCCATCATAGGCCTAGATCATTAAAGAGTGCTTACACACTGACACTTTTCAATAAACAAACTCTCTCTGCGTTCAGGGCAGAAGATGTTTGGCTGTGACGTGTGTGACAAGAGGTTTACTCAGCGATATCATCTGATGAGACACAAGCGCATTCACAGTGGAGAGAAGCCCTACCAGTGCGAAGGCTGCCATAAGGTGAGGGAGTGAACACACATTTTTCTCACACTTCTTTCCAGTATATGCACACACCCGTTCAGTAAGAGTTCCTCTTGTTGTTTTTCTCAGAGCTTCTCTAGAACCGACCGCTTGTTGCGACACCGCCGCCAGTGTCAGGTTGGCAGCATGGGCGTGGTCGCTGCGGTTGCCACTGTTGCCAAGGCGACGAGCCAGCCCTGCCGCAACATTTCGTGGCCATACCCACAGCAGCCCCCACCTCCAACAGCTGCCTGGACGCCCCTACAGCCTCCTCCAGGTCAACTGACCATCTGGCTGCCTCCTCCCCCCCTCCCCCCTCACCACCACCCTGGAGCAACGCAATGAGCAGCAGCACCACACAGGCCAGCGCTCAGTGGCTCTGCGCATTAGACCCATTTTTACTCATTGTCTTTGTTATATTCTTTCTACTTTCTCTGGATCACCAAACCTGTGAAAGCCTTGCCTTGGTGCTTTCACAGTATATCCATGCTCTGTGACATCACATAGGAGAACTTCTGAATTATTCTATATCTGTTCTTTACAAGACAGCTTAACTATGATGTCACAAAGGATTTATTTAATTGTCATATACATGCACAGATAAATTGACTGTGACATCACAAACAAATTTAAATTCACAGTTAAGCACAGACAGCTTAGCTGTGATGTCACAAAGGAGCAGACTTTCTTTAAATGGCATATGATGCATGCACAGATAAATTGACTGTGGCATCACTAATGAGGGAATGAAATTTAGAACATTTGCCTTGGACATTCACAGACCCTTGGACAGGGGCAGACAAAGTGTTGTATCTCTCTGTTGAGTTTCTGTTGTGCTTTCATGCATCAGATATTGCCATCCATGCCATTGTGCTGGTTTTTCCTGTGAACAGCCAAAGGGAATTCCTCTCACTGTGACTGCAGTTTTATTTGTTCACACCTTAATTCCTGATGTAGTATAGTCTGTGGGGGAGAAATATGTTCTGTCCATTGGTTATCATTGCCCTTTTATATCTTAGAGTTGCAGCAAAATGTGTTATTTTACCTCTTTAGATTTTGCAAGTGATTTTCCAGATTATGGATGGACAATTGCAGCCGTTTGGGCTGGATGTCTTTTAGCTGTAGAAACATCCAGCGAAAACACAAAGGCTAATGATGCTATACTGGGGTGTACAGGAGCTGTGGTTGCAGCAGGAAGCTTTAATACTTACAACTGTATGGTTATATTTTATTATGGTATATTTTGAAATGAGCAGTATACATGTCTATGTGAGTGGTCATATTTGAATCTGAGAAGGTGCTGAGTGTGGAAGGGGTGGAGATAATGTGCCAGATTAGTTTCTGTCTCATTCCCATTGTATCATGTTTCTGTTCCCTTGTCTTATCATTTTATTCCTAATATATTCTGGAACCAGTAAAACCAATTGATAAAGGAGGTGTCACTTAAACCATTTTATTATTGACCTAATGAAGAAACATCTGACAAACATTTTAAGACATAAATGTTGTGACCAGTCGGTAGACCAGTACTGTATAGAAGGCCATTAAGTAATTAAGACATTTAGGAGCTATTATTTTCTCAATATAGTATAGTCTTTGCTTGAATTAACTCTAGGAATATAAGCTTATGTGAGTACTTGCATGGTGTAGAAGAGACAATATCATTTTAGTTTTTTTATTAAATGTCTTTTAATTCAGTTGTGATTCTTAAAGTTTTGAAATAAATCTTGTAATAATTATGTTTTCTTATATGAACTAATATGTACCCTCATTATCTAGTTAGTGGCTTTGTATTTACCGAAAACTTGGGGCATTCACTGACCTGAAATAAAACAATTTAAAAAATATTACTTGTGCTGCATTGCTCTAAATTGAGAGGATTGGGATACCCCTAAAATTTCAGGGGTTATTTTCCCCTTAAAATAACACTGAACCAAGACAAATCACATCAACAGAATACAGTGATAAGTAGACAGGGGAATGTGCACACCATGGGTTTGATGAAGTGGTAGAGCAGTCTCACACCTGAACTCGTCCACTTCTTGCCGTGACACCAAAGAGATTATGAATCATAGCACTGTTTATAGGGCTGTGGTGCATTACCGTCAGGAATCCACAGAGGGCGCTGTTCACTACTAAGCCTCATTCATACTTCGCCGCATGACCTTTCCTACGGCGTTTTGCGTTTGCGTTTTTTATACTTCGGCTAGGGTCTGTGAAGAGGGTTCTGTTGTCTCTACGTAACAAGATGCCGAACATTTAAATCTCTGCAAACACAGTGGCGCCTGGCATAGCCTATCGGTGACAACAAACTTCAGTGTTCCATCTGGCCGTGCTCCAATCAATGCGACAAAGTATGTAGTAACATAGCAAAATTCTAGAGGCACGCCACATTGAGAAAAAGTGTTGTGCAACACTTTTTTCAGTTGAAAATGTGCCATTTTGGGCAAGGGTTGTGCAGCAAAGTATAACTTATGTTGAAATGAATTGTGATTGATTATTTCTGCTCTGTGACTAGGATCTCAGTTCTTTCCTTCTCTTCTCACAGTTAGATATGTGTTAGGGTTAGTCTAATTACTGCCAAAATGTATATACATCATGCGCAACATATTTGCACCTATCGTTCTTCCACATATTAGACCAAAATAGTATAATGCGCCTTTTTTTAAATGTGACTAGGTAATACACTACATCAGCAGTTAACTAGGCCAAGGCCTGGATCATTAAAGAGTGCTTACACACTGACACTTTTCAATAAACAAACTCTCTCTGCGTTCAGGGCAGAAGATGTTTGGCTGTGACGTGTGTGACACGCGCTTTACTCAGCGATATCATCTGATGAGACACAAGCGCATTCACAGCGGAGAGAAGCCCTACCAGTGCGAAGGCTGCCATAAGGTGAGGGAGTGAACACACACAGACACACACAGTTTGAGTTTGGATTGGAGTTGTCTATCACCATCAGCTATCAAAAACATAAAGGAAAAGACATTTAACAATGATAAACAAAGTACACTATTGGTATAGTGCATTTTAAGTGCCGGTATTGTGAGCAGACAGTCAGCTGTGTCATTAGTCCGCATGGGCACTTTAGGTAATATTTCTGAACATAGATATAGCTGCAAGCAGCAATTGCCGGGGTCCAAGCAACAAAGCAGCAGTAAGCAAGCGCAGAGAATATGATGGAGGAAATCCACACAGGCACCCGGAGAATGTGTAAACAGACAGGGGCCTGGCCGGATTTCAGCCCAGGCCATGTATCCAGATGTGTTTGTTTTTCCCCATATCTAGGAAACAGCTACACTGACGGTGATTTTAAACATGCCTACACGCATTGTGTAAGCATTTAATCCAAATAAACTCAAGTGAAAAAAGTGTGACAGTGCTCCTTTAATATTGCTATAGTGTGTCTTTTGTTTATAATCCTAGTACTTACTAAACTGGCAGCAGTGCAATGCATACAATCGTGCAGATACGGGTCAGGAGCTTCAGTTAATGTTCACATCAACCATCAGTATGGGGAAAAAATGTGATCTCAGTTATTTTGACTATGGCATGATTGTTGGTGCCAGACAGGGTGGTTTGAGTATCTCAGAAACTGCTGATCTCCTGGGATTTTCACGCACAACAGTCTCTACAGTTTGCAGAGAATTGTGCGAAAAAAGAAAAAAAACATTAATTGAGCAGCAGTTCTGCAGGCAGAAACACCTTATTAATGAGAGAGGTCAGAGGAGAAAGGCCAGACTGGTCAAAGCTGACAGGAATGTGACGGCAACGCAAATAACCTCATATTATAACAGTGGCATGCAGAAGAGCATTTCTTGAACGCACAACGCATCAATTAGGCTACAGCAGCAGAAGACATAATAGGCTACAGCAGCAGAAGACATAATAAGTCTAAAAAATAACTAATAAATACCTGATAAAGTTCTCAGTGAGAGTATATACACACACACACACACACACACAGTTTAATAGGTACACGTTTCTAGTCCTGGGTCCTAGACCTCAGAACAGTCTGAATTATTAATGGATTCTCTCTTTTCCCAGACTTTCGCTCGGACCGATCGGCTGTTGCGACACCGGCGCCAGTGTCAGGTGGGTTCCATGGGCACAGTTACCATGGTTGCCACTGTTGCCAAGGGGACGGGCCAGCCCTGCCGCAACGTCCAGTTGCCGTACCCCCAAGATCACCCCCCTCCCACCGCCGCCTGGACCCCCCTAGATCCTCCTCCTGGTCAACTGACCATCTGGCTGCCCCCTCCCCCCCTCCCCCCTCACCACCACCCTGGAGCAACGCAATGAGCAGCAGCACCACACAGGCCAGAGCTCAGTGGCGCCACACACTGCTGCAAAATAGTACTGCAGCTCAGCTACAAAAAAAAATACAAAAAACTTCTCACCTGAGAGATTCATTATTTTATACTTTTTTATTATTGTAAAAGTTCCGTTTTATGGTTATTTTGAGTTTATTCATGTGTTGTTATGTGTTTTTGGAGTGGGGTCAGGAGTCAGAATTTGGGTGGATTTGGTGTCAATGTAGTAGGAAAATATTAATGTTGGGGTAGCAGTGCAAAAGTTGCTGTGTGAAATAATGATTAGTCCATATGTATTCCTTAAAAATAAGTTTAAACAGATATGGGAATACAAATAACTAAAAAGCCTTAGTGTCATGTACAATGTCATGGTCACTGCAGTTCTATTAGAATAAGGCTGGTAATATAATTTCATATTTTATGCACTATTGTGTTTAGCGGTGTCATCAGGGCAGTCCGTGGCTGAGCATGATGCCAAAACTGAATGGCATGGATGGAAGCCCCAGAACATGGGGCAGGAGTCAGACTGATGTGGTGCTACTGATGTGGGAACTGAAATATCCAAGCCCTCACTTATGGCCTTCCCGCATTCAGGCCCATTTTTACTCAGTTATAACTCTTATTTTCCACAGAAGAGCACTTATACGCCACCCAGACTGAAAGAACTCGCTGTCAGGTTAACCTGTGCCAGCCTTGCAATGATGCTTGAAGAATACAGGTTGACTCATCGCCTATGAGATTGCAAAAGCGAAGATCCGATTTAGAATTTGACCCTGTGCCATTAGAAAGGAGCAGATTAAATCTTCCATTTGCATTTTATGCTCGCAGGGCCTTAATGTAACATAACAAAGCAGAACATAATATTTCAAATTTGCCATGGGATCATGACAAAAGCCCATGCCTGTGGCATCGCAAATAAGTGTATTTTGTGCTTCCGAGACTTCTGGGAATATTGGGTTTCCATCCATATAAAAACATAACGATTAAGCCAGTGTCTTCTGTGAAAAAGGAAATCCTATCACTATGACCACACGCTGGCGGTCCCAGGCTTTGTGTAGACTGTGGTGTAATGATTTGATGAATCACTCATTGTTGCCCTAGCGATTTATGGGTAAATCTGTTCTTTTTACTGCTCTAGATGGCCTTCATACCGATCTTTTATGTCGCAGATTAGAGATAGGCAATTTCAGTTGTAACGGCTTGATGTGTTTTTACAATACAAGTTAAATCAGACTAATGAAAAGGTGGAGAACAATTTGTCAGCATAATTTCCCTTTTTTTTTGTTATTTCCAGTTCTGCCCTGTTGTCTCAAAGTTATTTCATTACCAGTACATTCTTAAAATGCTGAAACTGATGATCAGTACGAAGACAAGCAGATAATGGTGGGTACATTTTCCACCACGTCGTACTCTTGGTCTTTTCAACGGGAGAATATATAGAGTTCATTTATAAAACAGTAGTTACTTTGATCAATATTGTATATAAAGCTTCTGTATTTTAAATACATTTTCAAGGCCTTTATTGCCTCGGAATATAGCACCCGTTTTTACTACTGGATTTATTTTAACACTCTTTTTCTGTGAATGAACTCTGTTGTGCCTTTGTTGTGTATGAAACAATATTATTTGTCATTTTTATTTACCATCTTTGCATGCAGTTGTTCTTCTAAAAGTTTGTTCAAAAAGTGTTGATAGGCTAATTGTTTGGGGGGGGGGAATGAAATGTTGTCGGCATAATTGTCCATTTCAAAAAGTAAACTAGTGTGTGCATTCAAGGTTAGTCATATCATCATTATATTATTCGTAAATAGTTTCAATAAAACTAGATCTTTAAAATGCTGCCTGTGCTATTATGTTTAAAGAAAACCCAGACTACCACGGTTCGATTTCATTTTCATTTTTGTGCATTCATTGGCTCAATTCCATGTTAGCAGAACGTGTTGCTTAGCATAAAGACTTGAAGCCTATCGGAGTGAGTAGCCTACTTCCTTCAAAGTGAAAAAAATACACCTTACAGCAACTCAGAAGCTGTCTAATTTACACGAGGTGTCATGTGTATTTGAAATACACGTGCGGGGGGGAAATTGACATTTCGGAGAAGTTCTACCTTTTAAAACTACCTTCAGAAGGTGCGCGCATCACTGCGCTCAACCAGCGGAAGACGGAAGACGGAAGGCTACATGTATGTTCAGCTGTTATAGTTCCAACCGTCTAACTTCTCCGAAAACAACGTCTCGTTTAAAAATGTTTTCCAGTACGTGTATCTCAAATGCACACGATACCTCGTGTAAATAAGACAGCTTCAGAGTTGCTGTAAGCTGTATTTCTTCACTTTGAAGGAGGTAGGCTACTGACTCCGATAGGATTGAAGTCTTTATGCTAAGCAACACGTTATGCTAACATGGAAATTGAGCCAGTGAATGCACAAAAATTAAAGTCTGGGTAATTCGGAAGAAATGCATAGTTCCCAAAATGAGGTGTTTATCCTTAAAATTGTAAAAAAAAAACCGGTAACGCTTGATTCATCGTTGCTGTTTTAGTCATTGTTGGGTCATGATACCAGCTTGATAATGGCCTACAGACTCAGTTCCAATTTATTGCCTGTTCAGGTTATTTTAGACGCCATAAACTCTGAAGGCGGCGTGATACCAAATTCAGCTGAGAAAGTGTAGTTTTGCATAAGAAATGTTAAAAACAAAATTCGAATTGTATCTTTAACGAGTTATCAGAAGCCGTTGTATCACGTGCTTCCTCGTGAGTGTCTCAGAAACAGAATATTTTTTGTTTTTCTGTTTGTTTGGGGGTTTTTTTACCACTGGAGGGCGCTGTTTCCAAATGTGTTCGACTACCCACAGTAACTTATTATACAGCGTTTACAGAACGAACTGAAACTCAGAAACCTCCCGTACAATTTTACATTAACGAGTCTGTCGTGATGGAAAGGGCTTCCCAGGTAGGCTTCAGTGGGCACACAGGCCTGTGAAAGCAGGGAACTTTTAATGTCTCTAATAATAATAGCAATAATACATTAGTTGGTATGGGTGTTTTTCTGTGAAATATTCACAAGTTGTGTTTTGGGTGACATGCCATATTTAGTGTTGCATACACACTTGCTGATCTAGGGATTTCAGGTCAGATTTGGCACTGTTGGCCATTACCTGAGATCTGTTAGGCTGGCATATGGAGCTGTGATTGGCCCTGTCCTGTCCTCTCTCCAGAGAATGAGTTCACTGTACACTACCTCTCCACCCAGCATCCTCCGGTGGCCCCGCCCCCTCCACTCATGCTCCAATGGCAGGGCCTGCTTCCCTAGGCTGTCACGGCGACAGAAATGTCTGGAAACGTTCATTTTCAGACTAAACACCAACACCAAGCGGAAAGGGAGAATGGAACGTTCTTGGTGTGTGTGTGTGTGTGTGTGTGTGTGTGTGTGTGTGTGTGTGTGTGTGTGAAACGGTCAGAGGATATCTTAATATTTTGACTGTGCGGAGGGATTTAACTGAGAAGCAGAGAAGCCGTTTGATTGGCTGTATGAAGCCTTTAGGAGTCTGCCTCTGTAGGGGCTACTGGGTTGGTGCTAGCTGGTAGCCACGCCCCCAAAATCCTCTGCACATGCTCTGTGCCTCTGACAATAACTGGGATCCAATCAATCAAACCGCTGCAGCCGTGATGACTGTCTGCTGACTGGCTGGAGGGGTTCTACCCCCCTCCCCCCCAATAGGGGAGACGTGAGCTCTGACCTGAAGCAGGGGTGGGCGGGTGATGTACAGCACCCAGGGGGGCTGTAAGGCTTACCACAGTCATACAGGGCTATGTGAGGGGAGAGGGGCGGGGCCCAGGCAGGCAGGCAGGCAGGCAGGGAGGGGGCGGGGATTGGGTAGGATAAGCTCCACACAGTCAGAAGCTGAAGCCATCTTCTACTGTACAGATTCACATTGGCTCCGTGTCTCTATCTCCCTCTCCCTCCTCCCTCTCCCTCCCCCTCTCTCACTCTCCCTCTCCCCCCCTCTCTCTCTCCCTCTCTCCCCTCTCTCTCCCTCCCCCCTCCCTCTCCCTCTCTCTCTTTCCCTCCCTCTCTCTCTCTCTCTCTCTCTCTCCCTCCCTCTCCCTCCTTCCCTCCGTCTCCCTCTCCCTCTCTCTCTCTCTCTCTCTCTCTCTCTCTCTCTCTCTCTCTAATGTTTCATTAATAAATGAGTGAGTCGGTCTCGGTGCGGTGCGACGGACTCCCCGCTCATCCATCAGAGCGCTGACAGGGCTCCTCTCTGCGTTAATTAGCGCTGCTGTTTAAGCTGCTGTCTGTCAGCGCAGCTCATTAACATTTACATCCCCCATCAGCACGGGCTTCTCCCAGAGCGAACAGCCCCACACACACACTCACACGCACACACACACACACACTCACTCACACGCACACAGACACACACATACACAAACTCACTCACACAAACACTCGCACGCACACACACACAAACTCACATACACATGCACACACGCATGCACACACACACACTCACACACACATGTACACACACACAGGCACGCACGCACAAACTGCATTGCCTTGTTTCTCCTAAACTCAAACCGCATCTTTAAAAATGGAAGCTTAATGCTGAGGCTGCCTGACTCAAAGTCTGGAAAGATCTCCCTGCAGTACTTCTCGCACTCAGCCCATTGGCCTGGCCTGACATTAGACCTTACAGTGCCCCTGCACATTGCGGACTATGTGAGGCAGGCCCCTAAATGTGTTCAGCGTGTTTTAAGACCTCATAAAGAACGGATATGTCGTGCCAAATGACTAAATAATCATGAAGCGATTTTCAACAAAAAACTCAGAAGAGTTGCCAAGAGTTGTGAATAAAACTGTAAACGTGATGGTTTGTTTCTGTGATGCAGCTAGCTGTGGTACGGCACTTCCTCCTGGTCTCAAGAGACCTCTCCCGCAAATGCAGAATGAAAACAACTGAAGCTCATGCAGTGGGTCGCCACAAGCTGACATCAGCGGAACTGAGGCAGCATTACAATTTCCCATTCACATTCTAGGCACTTGGGCCAGGATGGGGGAAAGTGATGATTGGGTGTAAGGGTGGGGTTTAGGACTGGAGGTAGAGACACTGGGTGGGCAGAAGTACACGTCCAACCTGTGTTCTGCACAGGTCCTTTTGAGACTACTTTTGAGTTATGAGCTGTGTGAGTCAGTACTGGAGTTATGTGCTGTGTGAGTCAGTACTGGAGTTATGTGCTAGTGTGAGTCAGTACTGGAGTTATGTGCTAGTGTGAGTCAGTACTGGAGATATGTGCTGGTATGAGTCAGTACTGGAGTTATGTGCTAGTGTGAGTCAGTACTGGAGTTATGTGCTAGTGTGAGTCAGTACTGGAGTTATGTGCTGTGTGAGTCAGTACTGGAGTTATGTGCTAGTGTGAGTCAGTACTGGAGTTATGTGTTGGTATGTGTCAGTACTGGAGTTATGTGCTAGTGTGAGTCAGTACTGGAGTTATGTGTTGGTATGTGTCAGTACTGGAGTTATGTGCTGTGTGAATCAGTGCTGGAGTTATGTGCTGTGTGAGTCAGTACTGGAGTTATGTGCTAGTGTGAGTCAGTACTGGAGTTATGTGTTGGTATGTGTCAGTACTGGAGTTATGTGCTAGTGTGAGTCAGTACTGGAGTTATGTGCTGGTATGAGTCAGTACTGGAGTTATGTGCTGGTATGAGTCAGTACTGGAGTTATGTGTTGGTGTGAGTCAGTACTGGAGTTATGTGTTGGTATGAATCAGTACTGGAGTTATGTGCTGTGTGAATCAGTGCTGGAGTTATGTGCTGGTGTGAGTCAGTACTGGAGTTATGTGTTGGTATGAATCAGTACTGGAGTTATGTGCTAGTATTAGTCAGTATTGGAGTTATTTCAACCAATGATTTTATTTTGGAATTTGAAGATTTGAACAGGCAGATAGGCTACATTACTTTTTGTGCTGACTGTTTTGATTCTTGTATATGTGCAAAGAGTGCTGTAGATACACAAAGAGTTTTGCTGATGGTTGTGTTTGAGTGAGAAAATAATTCATTAATTTTTGAAAGATGTTGTGATTGAACGCATTTTGTGTGAAAGCAATGAAAAATGATCCACTGTTTGGTCCACATCGACTGCTTTTGTGCTACCTGTGTTAAGACTTTTAAAAAAGCGCACTCAGTATTGGCACATGGGTATAACCAATTGTAATAAACTGTAATAATAATAGGAAAATGGTTGAGCATACATATGAAGTCTGAGGATTAAGTGCTCCTTGGGGATTGTGCAGGAGGTGACTGTTGGGCGGCAGCCATTTTATGTGACACCATGTCTTATTTCTCTTGCCTGTGGAACAAAATGGCGTCCAATGAGCCAAGTCAAATTGCTCTGTTAAAAAAATAACTAGAAGCCTTTAATCAATTTCCAAGGAAGCTGTACAGCAGCCCAACAAAACATATCATTGTTCGTGAACTTAAATTATGTCTATCCAGGCATGAGCAAGTTTTTTGTAATTGTCTGGAAATTGTGGCCTTGCGTGGCAGGAGCTCTTGGGTTTTTCCTTACAACGGCACTCTGTGCAGATGGCGATATTCCTAATATTCCTAATATAGTCATGTACCTAATATATATGCCTCCCCATAGACCACGTCAGCACATGTATTAATGTGCTCACACATTGCGGACATATACTCTTGTACACATTAGAGTGCTGCTTGCATCAGCACATTTCAAATATATGTTGAAATAAATCACTGCGGTGTTAAAAAGAAACTGCATTATGTATTTGCAAAGGTGTTTCTTTGTACATAGCTGTGTACGCCTGTCCACACTACTTGTAAACAGAGCCCCCTGCTGGCGCTTTGCTCTCCAGCCGCTCCTTGTCAACTGTTCTCCTGCGTCCCCAAAGCAGAAATATAGGCCTGGCCTGTACTGTGTACAGAAGACGATGGAACTCCATTTTAAGCTCATGAAATCTTACCAAACCGACCTGCTGGCGAGTGACTGACCGAATTCAGATGAGAAGCCGCTGAGTAAAATACACATCGTTACTTTAACTCAAGAGATTAAGCTTCCAAGATGAACTTGCTGAAGTTTCTGTGAGTCCAACAGCGATCACATTTGCTCTTTCGGGGGAACCTCTCCTCTTTACTCTGTCAGAGGTGATTAAACGCTGAACATTTTACTCGTATCTAGGCGAAGACAGAGGTTGCTTTGAGTCCGACGTGCGGACAGATGGTCCCCGTAAAGATGTGGAGAGCAGAAGGTGGTGTCGATCTTCGCAGGTATACTTCTTTGTGTTCTCGTTTAGTGACGGATGCTGCAGCTCGTTCCCTCTCCGCAGGTTAACGGAGGTGGAATGGTGGGGTTACTTAATCCTCCGTCTCTCCCTCCGTCTCTCTGCGGTTCTCTCTGCGGTTCTCCCTCTGTCTCTCTGCGGTTCTCTCTCCCTCTCTCCGGTTCTCCCTCTGTCTCACTCCGGTTCTCCCTCTGTCTCACTCCGGTTCTCCCTCTGTCTCTCTGCGGTTCTCCCTCTGTCTCTCTGCGGTTCTCCCTCCCTCTCTCCGGTTCTCCCTCTGTCTCACTCCGGTTCTCCCTCTGTCTCACTCCGGTTCTCCCTCTGTCTCTCTGCGGTTCTCCCTCTGTCTCTCTGCGGTTCTCCCTCCCTCTCTCCGTCTCTCCCTCCGTCTCTCTGCGGTTCTCTCTCCGGTTCTCCCTCTGTCTCTCTGCGGTTCTCCCTCTGTCTCTCTGCGGTTCTCCCTCTGTCTCTCTCCGGTTCTCCCTGCCTCTCTCCGGTTCTCCCTCTGTCTCTCTCCGGTTCTCCCTCTGTCTCTCTGCGGTTCTCCCTCCCTCTCTCCGGTTCTCCCTCTGTCTCACTCCGGTTCTCCCTCTGTCTCACTCCGGTTCTCCCTCTGTCTCTCTGCGGTTCTCCCTCTGTCTCTCTGCGGTTCTCCCTCTGTCTCTCTCCGGTTCTCCCTCCCTCTCTCCGGTTCCTAACGCCGTGCGGCGCAGGAAACAGGCGGCGGACGCTAGCGGAGCCTGTCCACTAACTGTCGGATCGACGTGCTGCTCTCTCGCCCCGCCCTAAGTCCTGCCTCCACTCTTCACACGGCTGTCCGGTAACGCAGACAAGATGTCCAGGAACACTCAACAGTTCCTCATGAGCAGGAAATAACAGTTGTGTTTTTTCTAGCTAAAAGCCTGAACAGTTGAAGCATTATGAATATTTACAGCATTGATTCGGGACTCAATTGTTTTACCCTTTCACGTGAATGAGAGATTTAGCAGTTGCTGCAGGACTAATTTACCCACATTATATATACCCATATCAGTTATTTTTGGACTGAACATTTCACTTTAAGTACTCCGACTATAATATTATTATTATTATTATTATCAGGATTCCTTGTTTTATGAAACGGCAGGTATGACGATAAGAACACACCCCCTACGCGTGAAGTGTATTTATTTGTTTATTTATGTATGCTGACGGCGGGGCCCGGCGCGCGAGGGGTTTTCACGCGCGCTCCGTTCGCCACGGCTGACAGAATCAGGCGTCGGGCGGCGCGTTTTCCGCCCAATTAGCACTGATCAAGATGAGTTATGAGCGGGGATAATTCCCACATCGCCGCGCGTCTCCCTCTCCGCGTCGCCACGCCACCAACGACAGCAGCCAGGGGACCCGGGAACACACAGGCGGACCCACACGCATTATGCACACCCCTGCGCCGGAATGTGCATAATCAGGATTACTGTGTTGCTGTCGCGGCAATAATTAGTACTTTTTGCATATCCTCCAGAGACCTAGCAGAAAAAAAAAGTTGAGGTATTGAAATGTTTTGACATAATACAAATGTCTTGCTTGGCAAAATGAAACAAAAAAATACGAATGTCTTGCTTGGCGAAAATATTGTCGGAAGTATTGTCGATATTCTTTTTATTGAATGCCCGTTGCAGCGTAGATTTCAGCATTGTGGGATATATGGATCTTGAGATTGAGACCAGAGACTTCGGTCCCCAACAGTGGACAAAAATGAACTTCTGGGTCTTCAGAGGATATGGCATCATAAAAGTAACATAGGCTTGGAATTTCAAAAGGGTTATTCCTGTGTGCTTTTGTGTGTTGACGCATATACAGCACTAGACGTCAGTCCTTTCTGCTGACCTGTTTACGACCAAAGTGGTCAGACAAGCCGTGAACAGAGGCCAGCTGGCTGTAGTTTCCAGCCCAGGAACCATGGACAGCAGTGGATATGTAAGGACATCTGCTGTGACGGGAATGGAGAACGGCATTTATCTTTCTGGCCGTCGTGAACGAACGCGTGGGAGCAGACCGGCGTGTCTCCCGCCTCAAACACTTCACTGCGTAGCCGGATCGATGGAGAAACTCGACCAGTCCAGTAGATCGTGCTGTAGCACGCGCAGAGTTTTAACTGCTCCGACACTCAGGATTTCCCAAGGCCTTGAGGACGTGATTTCTTCATAGTTTTCTCTCCCTCTCCACCTCAGCTGATGTGTGGTGAGCATTCTGCCGCAAAATGGCTGCCGTCGCATCACCCAGGCGCACTGCACATCAGTAATGCTTGAGGTGAGTCCCCCCCGTTATGGATCCGGTAGGCTAATTGCGGGGTGCGGTTAGTTACCACGCGTGCGGCAGGGGCGCCGTTCGTCTCGTCTCCCCGAGAAGAAGAAGAAGAAGAAGAAGAATGGTGGCACTCAGGCGTGGGACACTCCGTCGCCGCGGGAGATTTATTCCTCCGGAGACTCGTCCGCGTGCCGCTGACAGGACCCCGGCCCGGCTCTGCCCGTGGTGGCGGAACGCCGCGCGTTTAGCCCCGACAGACACATTACCGCCCGCCGCGCCCCACCAACCACCCCCATCAATCTGAGGCTCGACGGGGCCCGTGAGCCGGCCTGCAGGTGGCCTCTCCTCACCTGCCGGCCTCGGCTGTGCCGCCCCACGTACGCCCCATGGAGGCACGGAGCGCCGGGTTTGAATCTCAGACAGAAAATATTTGTCTTATTGTTATTGGCTGAGATGCGGGGCAGCGGACTTGCACTTCATTCTGGACAGGAGGTTGTCACTTTAAGAAAAAGTTGTGCTGATGAAGTGCTCTCCCAGTCACATTAAAGCATTAATCTGTGAACATATATTAGATGTTGAATATGAAAAAACGTGTATAAGCACTCAGAATAGTTCAAGATCATTCATTTTTAGCTCACTTTAGTCGATTGAATTTAAGAGCAGCAAATTATGACTTTAATGATACAGAAAATACCTTGAAATACCGACGAAAGTCCGCAAGACGAAGTCGACATAACGCGTTCTCAATGAAATTCATATCTCTGTGAGTTCAGACCAGGCCCCCCACTCTCACATGAGCACAGAGCGAAAGGTTTGCTTTTAGTCCAAGAATGAATGAACAAACAAATAACCAAGTAAATATGAAAAAAACAGGAATCTTTGTATTTTACATTGTAGTGAAGGATTACTCATTTTATTTCGATCACGGATGGCCAACTCCGGTCCCGGAGAGCTGCAGTGCATGCTGGTTTTCACCGTTCACTCTTTGATCAATGGAAGCGGTTAACTTACCTCACCCGGTCTCTTTGACCTAAAATGGACCCGTTGACGCCCCTCCCCCCACCCACCCCAGTCTCAGGCAGACCCCCCCGCGCCCCCCCCCCGGTTCCCCCGGGCCGCTGCAGACTGACAGATTGATGCACGGGCTGACGGACGCACGGACAGAAAGATGGCGTGCGAAGCCATACGTGAAGAAGCGCACAGGCAGACAGAAAGGCTGGAGAGCAGAGTGACTTTGGCGGTCTCCCTCTGCTGATCAGCTATGCGGAGCCCTGATTTACACTGCGCTGTTCAGAGACTTTTTACATATTATAAGTCATACTCTGGCTGACTGACTCCCAGAGGAACGGGGGTAGGTGGAGGGGGGCAGGCTGGTGACACAATGATGGTATTTCAGCTTAATAAATGGTGCACATATTGCCCTCGTCATAAACCCACTCATGCTGAGAAAGATTTTAGCGTGCTCCAAAGTCGCTAAACCAAATATGTATATATAAGAATTTTTCCAACCTTTTCTTTTTTTGTACCCCCCCCCCCCCCCTCCTTCCACACACACACACACACTTATCTTTTTTTCTGGAGGGAAGTTCTGCGTTTTATTATTCGAACGGTGAGTATAATATAGGATTGGATGTTAGGAAGGCTAAAAAGGAAGTAATATCTGCAGAGATATTAATATACAGCTATGCGATGATGGATCGGCCATCTGCAGAAAGAGAGAGAGAGATTGAAGGCAAGCCCAGGATGGGTATAGAAGATGGAGGGAGTTTGGGGAAGGTGTGGTTTCCCAGAGTGCTGTTTATTTGCTGTTTTTTGTTCCACCGTATTTTCCCTGCCCCAGCCAGGCTGTTTCAACAGGCATTCATCTTTACGCAGAAAAAATCTCCAAAATCCAGAGCAGGAGTGTATTTCTGCAGTGTAAGCTAGGAGCATCATTTTTATGTATGATGCATAATTTATAAAATGGAGAAAACGAGCAGAGCTGTAATTTAAACACACGACACTAACTTACAAAGACATTAAGCACAGGCTCTCCAGAGAGGGACACTGCTGTAGAAGTTATTAAAAAGACACATACTGTACTGACAGTACTACTGCAGTAGCCTGCTCCTACACTGACACACACACTTAGTCACACACTCCCACACACTCATACACACACACAGTCACACGCAAACACACACTCACACTCAGTCACAACCACACATACACACACACAAACACACATGCACAGACACATACCCATTCACACATACTCAGTCACTACCACACGTGCACGGACACTCATTCACACATACTCAGACACACACACGCACACAGTCACATGCAAACACACACACATGCGCAGACACATACCCATTCACACACAATCATTCACACACAACAGCACTTCATCCAAACAGTAAAATGTTAAATGTGATTATTAATATGGTCCAGTATGATGAGAGGCACCCCTGTTATTGCTTAAATGAATGTGACCTTCACTACTACAGACACAGTTATTACTGTAAATGAATGTGACCTTCACTACTACAGACACAGTTATTGCTGTAAATGAATGTGACCTTCACTACTACAGACACAGTTATTGCTGTAAATGAATGTGACCTTCACTACTACAGACACAGTTATTGCTGTAAATGAATGTGACCTTCACTAAATTAATGTGACCTTCACTACTACAGACACAGTTATTGCTGTAAATGAATGTGACCTTCACTACGACAGACACAGTTATTGCTGTAAATGACTGCCCATTTTCATGCACAAGTGAACTGCGCAAAGCTACAGTTTATGTTACACTTTCCAAAACGATCTGCGCATATCAATCACAATCAGGGTGTGATAACGGTTTATACATCTCAGGATGAGAGGAATAAATGCTAAATGAGCTCACTAAAGGAAATGATGACTTCAAGAGTAATGGGGTACTTGCAACAATGTTTAAATTTTAATGCAACGGCGTGTTTGTTTGTATTACAAGTGTTTGCACTCATTGCCCGACACTGATTATAATTCTCTGCTGCAATTGCTTTCGTGGAAATGCGTTTCCTCCTAATGTACAATGTGTACAATGTGCGAGTGTTTCTAAGGCCTTTTTTTATCAAGGAATAGCAGGAAATGCATTTCCACGAAAGCAATTGCGGCAGAGAATTATATGTAGCTGAAAAATATTGCAGCTTTAAATCATGCTCTCGTGTGCTCTCTCCCCCCTCTCTCCCACCCCTTCTCTCTCCCTCTCTCTCCCTCCCCCTTCTTTCTCTCCTCTCTCCCTCTCTCTCCCTCCCCCTTCTCTCTCTCCCTCTCTCTCTCCCTCTCCCTCTCCTGCCCCCCTTCTCTCTCTCTCTCCCTCTCTCTCTCTCCCTCTCTCTCCCTTCTTTTATGACGTCAAGGCCACAGACCCCCGCCCTCAGGGACAGGATTTTACGACTGCAACCTGACACCGTTTCTGTGTCCTATAAGCGACAGAGCAGTAACTCACATCAAAGCCAGCCAGCATCGAATCACAGAGCAGCCATAAATCTGCCTGTCACACACCAGCCAATGGGAGGCCAGCATTAAATCACCGCTGTCAGGTTGGCGGCCAATGGAGGGGCGGCAGCGGTAAATCTGTCAGGAAGGGAGTCTGTTAGCGGGGGTTCGCTGCTGGCCAGGAATCTGGGGAGTGGGGGGGAGAGACCGAGAGACTGAACGATGAGAAGAATGCAGCCAAATAAAACGTTTTGTTTTTTTTCTTTCTCCGGCTCCATAAAAAGCCAAATACAATCAGGCAACGTGCAGCCTGCAGGCAGAGGAATTTCTGAGTTAAACAAGACCAAACAAGAGCGCAAAGAGTCGAGAGGCGCAAGACACCGGGGGTTGGAGCGCAGAAAAACATAAACTTGTTATAATTGCTAACCACCGCGAATTAATGCTACGTGAAACGCCATTACAAACGAGTCTCTCTACATGCAGCGCTCCTCAGAGTCGATGTAGCAATGCGGCTATTGTGCGGGAGGTAATTAAACGCAGCGCTCTACGGGCCGCCCGCCAGGGCCCGGGTCTCACCGTACCCCCTGAAAGGGTGGCGGCCAGATGTGCTGATCCGGTCCAGATGGTGGCGCCGGCGCCCCCCGTGCGTATCTGCCCAGATTCCCCTCGCGTCTCCAGCTGCGCTGCCCGGGTCCTCGCTGTCACGGCCCGCCCCGGCCCGGTTCTGCTCAGCGGCCAACTGCCTGCTTCAAAGTAAGCACCGAAATGTTGCGCTTGGACACGGCGGAACCCGGGGAATGTTTTTGGTCGGACGAGACTATTGGCCGCGATTTTACGAACGCCGCCTTGCCAGTACCGTCAACCTGGGGTGTGTTTTGGCCGTTCCCCATAAACACCCCATAAAAAGCCTTACTGGGAATCCTGGGACGAACTGCAGTTGCTTGACAAACATTTTGTGACTCGTCCTACGGGTATCCTTTCAGGAATTGATCAAAATCCACGGTTCGTTACAACTAAAATCCAGCCATGACCATCTTAAATGAGCAGCTAGCGGCTGTTTCAAAACATAGCTTGAGCAGGTCAAACAATGTCGAGTATGAAGCTGGTCTAAACTGGTCAACCAGCTACCAACTGTTTCAAAACCTAGCTTCAGCTGTTTGTTTCAGCAGGGTGGTCATTTGACTGAGATTCTGGATAAAAAACCCACATCCAGCCAAATGATGTCAGTGAATTGATTAGATTATTCAGTGTGGCTTCAATTAATCATATGCACCCCGAGCCCCCCCCTCCCTCTGCCACGCACGTGAAGGTCATGAGCTACAGTATTTGCAGAAACGCACAGCGATATTGTACGATAAAAACAACAACGAACAACACATGTTCATTGTATGAAGCCAAGTATAAGCATGGGCACTCCCTTTGTGAGGTTGGCCCGCGACAAGGCATGCGATTATCAGGATGACTCCGGTATGCCAGGCTGCACAAGACGGAGTGCCGTGTTTAATTTAATGCACAAAAACACACGTTGACCTTGCTTCTCTTGACCCATAGACCTATATGTGAAGCTTGTGAGAACATGTCCTCACGTTGTTGCCATGCACTTGTGTCTTTTTATCCGGGCATCCCCAAACCAGCTGGAGCTTTCGAGCTTTCTGCGAAAACTCTTTTTCGCTGGTTTTTTCTCTTCTTCATCTTCTTCATCATTTTCCTCTTCTCCTGCTTTGCTTGTTCTCTTTATTCTCCTTGGCAGAGATTTATCTATCCTGCACCACTCTCAACAGCCGTAAATCACCCACTTTCACTCATTCCTATTTTCCGTGTAATATACTGGTGCAATTCTCCCGTAGAGGAGTGAATTTAGCCCTGCACCACCACACCATAACAAGCAAATAAATTCAGCAAACAAAGCTACGGCCGAAGAAATCTGAATAGAATATTATTCACGTACGGGAATTTATCGGTCCTTTTCTTGCAGAAACATGCGTGACTGATTTACGGCTCTGCACGGGGGGAAAGAGAAAGGGAGAACCGCGGCGGTGGTGTTGTTTTTGGCCGGCTTCGCGACGAGCGCCGGAATGACTTTTCTACGAGAATCCATAAACGGGCCCATCGAGGCCGGCCGCAGCCATAAACCAGGCCGGGCGGCCGAGGGATACTGGCCCGAGACCCGCGCCTCGTCAAAGAAGCCATTTTACGGCCGCTTGGCGCTGCGTCTCCACGGCCGCGCCCCACCCCTCTACACAAACAGTAGCTTTGTTTATCGCCGCCTTTCGCCCATTCTCCGGTCCTCGCCACGCGCTTTTCCGCGGCATAAACAGAGTGAAATTGAATGAGTGCGTCTCGTAAGCCGCTGCGTTCGCACAGTTCGCACGCGAGCCGAACGCTAACGGAGCCGAGCGCTAACGGAGACGAGCGCTAACGGAGCCGAGCGCTAACGGAGACGAGCGCTAAGGGAGTCGAGCGCTAACGGAGACGAGCGCTAAGGGAGACGAGCGCTAAGGGAGTCGAGCGCTAACGGAGACGAGCGCTAACGGAGCCGAGCGCTAACGGAGACGAGCGCTAACGGAGACGAGCGCAGAGGCCCCTCACTGATTAGAGCCGCGCTCGCCGTCGTTAGCGTACCTGCAGCGCTATTAATATTATAATTAGTGCCCGTTAAGTCTCTCATTCTTCTTCTTTTTTTTGCTCATCAGTACATTCGTTTCAAGAACTAAGAGTGGGCTTCTGCTGCTCCATTTCAGATTTTCCAATTTGCATACATGCGGCAAAAATATGCACATACACACAGTCCCCCCCTCACCCACCCACACCCACTCACACACAGTTTCCCCTCACGCACACACACACACACACACACCCACTCACACACAGTTTCCCCTCACGCACACACACACACACACACCCACTCACAGTTTCCCCTTGCACACACACATACACACATACAGTTCCCCCTCACCCATACATATACACACACACACACACAGTTCCCCCTCACCCACACACACTCGCACACACAGACCTCACACACACACACACAGTTCCCCCTCACACACACACACGCACACACAGTTCCCCCTCACACACACACACACGCACACACAGTTCCCCCTCACACACACACGCACACACAGTTCCCCCTCACACACACACACACGCACACACAGTTCCCCCTCACACACACACACACACACACAGTTCCCCCTCACACACACACACACACACACACACACACACAGTTCCCCCTCACCCATACACACACACACATACATTCTGTTGCAGAGGAAAAGCTGGCAGTGGTGCAGGCAGTCACAGAATCACTGTAAGCCTGCAGATGATGGGGGTAATTTATAGGCCCTTGTGTGTTCTCCCAGACACACACACGCGCACGCACACACACACGAGCACATACACACGCGCGCATCAATTAGAGGCCTCTAGCTCTCGTGCCTCTGACAATTTTATGGCGTGTTATGTACGGCGTGTCAGACCGCCACGTTTTGCGCTATTACAGTCATTCCTGTATAATTAATATAAATTACCTTATGGCTTTTTATGGCACTCCAGCTGTAATTAGTGGATGAACATTAAGTTCTGGGCCACCCGGAGGTACTGTTGAATTTTCCTGATGAAAAATCAGGGCTGGGGGTGTGGATGGGCCGTGGGGTGTGTGTGTGTGTGTGTGTGTGGGGGGGGTTAACCCTATCTTTCCTCCAGCTGTTTGGACCACAGCAGGAGACCGACTGACTCCTGTCCTCCGGTGTCTTTGGCCTGTCAGTTTCAGGACAGGTAGCGGGGTGAATGAGGCTCCATTTTAGGACAGTGCGGCGTTGTGTCGCTGCGGAGGAGAGGGCTCTGCCATGTGGCGCAAAGCCACCTGGCTGTTATTTCATTTTCACCTGAGAGAGCGAGGGAGAGAGAGAGACAGGGGGGAGAGAGAGGGGAGAGAGCGAGATGAGGGAGAGAGAGAGAGACAGGGGGAGAGAGGGAGAGACAGGGGGGAGAGAGCGAGATGAGGGAGAGAGAGGAGAGAGAGCGAGATGAGGGAGAGAGACAGGGGAGAGAGACGGGGGAGAGAGGGGAGAGAGCGAGATGAGGGAGAGAGGGAGAGATAGAGGGAGGGAGAGACAGAGAGAGAGGGGAGAGAGCGAGATGAGGGAGAATGAGAGAGAGAGACAGGGGAGAGGGAGAGAGGCAGAGAGAGACAGGGGAGAGAGAGAGAGAGAGAGAGAGAGAGGGGGGGACAGTAATGTCATTTTCACCTGTGCTTCAGACCGCGACGGTGCGCGTGGCTGATTTACGCGCTTCCGGGGCGGAATGTGGAGAGGGAGTCCCTGTAGGACACCGGCCAAGTCTGCCAGGCATCCCTCTGTACATATCTCCCTCTCTCTCCCGCTACACTGCACTGCTCAGAGAGAAAGAGGGAGAAAGGGAGAGAGGGAGAGAGAAATACGATGGTTCCATATTACTGCCGATGGAAATGACAGAGAGAGCTACCCTGCTATAAAAAACAGCTCAAGCTATGTTTTGAAACAGCTGGTAGCTGGTTGACCAGCTCATACCCTGATAGACCAGCTTATGACCAGCTTGACCAGCTCAATTTTCAACCTGGTTAAGCTGGCCTGGCTGGATTTTACAGCAGGGTATGCAGCTTGTGTATAACTGCAGTGGTTTCAGTTAGAGGAAAAAAGCAGGTATACTTGGCGTGTGTATTATCTTGGCCTTGTGTATTATCTTTGCATTTTGGCTGACTGGACTCTACACTGAAGGAACAGCTAAGGAATGCCACATAGACCCCCCCCCCCCCCCATGACTCTTCTACAATAGCTTGCTTTGGACATCTTTAGCTTCAGCGAGGAAGGGCTTCTGGCATTGATGCAAGAAAAACACTTGATCCTCCTGAATGCTCAAATCTGTTTTTTTTTTTGTTTTTTTTAAGGTGTTCTCCACCCAATCCACCCAATAGTGATCTTGTATTTTAAAAATGGTTCAATTAAATGGACTCACGGACACACAGACACACACACTCACATGCACACACACTCACACATTTTCACTCTTACACACACACACACACACACTCCCACGCTTTCTCACACACACAGACACACACACACACGCACACAGTCACACACACTCTCACACACTCACGCACCCACACTCTCACACACTCACACACACACTCTCTCTCACACACTCACGCACCCACACACACACACTCTCTCACACACTCTCTCTCACATGCACACACACTCTCTCTCACACACTCACGCACCCACACACACACACTCACACACACACTCTCTCTCACACACTCACGCACCGCCACACACACACACTCTCTCACACACTCACACACACTCTCTCTCACACACTCACGCGCCCACACACACACTCTCTCACACACTCTCTCTCACATGCACACACACTCTCTCTCACACACTCACATACCGCCACACACACACACACACACACCGCTCTCTTGGTTGGGAGTGATAGAGCTCTCAGCTTACCGTGGACCCTGCATTATGGGCGGTGCTCAAACAGCATTTCTCTCATATTTTGACTGTATCATTTCTAAGCAACTGGGGCCACACAAGAGGAAGGCTCAGCGCTGGTACCAAATGCACTCAGAACATTCCAGAATCATTCCACCTTCATTTTCATTTTCAACAGGAACACTCACATGTATTTCCACACCAAGACCACCAACTAAAACTCCCAGTCTTTACCAGACCCGTGATTATACCCAGCACTACAATACCAGTTAGTTAAGACCCCACTCAACTTGATTAAGCTTCATTATTTATGGCCCCCCTCCCCCCCGAAGGCTTTAAAAACTACAGGCCTTGGAAGAGGATAACAGTGGACAGACACACTGGCCGATGAATGTCCAGCATTTCTTTAGTGTGTTGTTAACAATGGTTTTATATTTTGTGCAAGCAAGACACTGTAATTCCCATGTCTGACCACTGGAGGGAGTAACGACTTATGAGCAGTAGGAACTGAAAAAGAAAACTAAACAAGTGCCTGTGTTTCTGTGTGCAGTTTGCTTGGTTTTGTAGTTATAGATTTGATTAATAACATTATTAATATTATTCATATGAATAGGCTAGTATTACATAGGACATTAGTACTGGTTAGTACATTAAAGCTGGGGTAAATCTGTGATTTGTGTCCCTGACACATTTTCAGGGACTTTAGTTTTTCATCGCTCCTGGTAGCAAACATCCTATGAGGGCAGCTCTCAGCCAGGAGGCGGGCTTACCTGCCAATAAAAATTGTGGCGCGCTGGAGAGGCTGACTGGAGAGGCTGACTGGAGAGGCTGACTGGAGAGGAGGGGGTGGGTTTTTCACCGCTGTATACATTTAAAATTATTCTTCTGCCCAGATTCTGCTCACGCCCAAAGATCGCCTACCCTGGCTTTCAGTATATGGCATATATTATGTTCCAATCAGTTCCTGAAATGCTCAAATATGTTTAAATCACATTAAAACAATAGCCTGTGTATTTCCCTTAATAAACGCGGGTGTTGCTGTGTGACCCAGCGTAAGACTGTGGATGGACATGCCCAGTATCTCCAGATAAGCCTGGTAAATATCATGAATATGGGGTGCGCTTAGTGCAACCCACTGTCCACTCAGCTAGCTTCAAGATCCAATCATGTGTGTGAGTCTATATTTTACCAGAAAGGCCTTGGGCAGGACCATTAAGTGGAGGTACTGCAGGTTTGAATCACAGCTGAGCCAGTATTTAGCTATCACCGGGAGTCACGCACAATGCTGGCTTTGTCCCAGCAGAGGGAATGTGGGGGATTCAAGCTGCGTTAGCACTAGCATTAGCACCTCCCCCTTCACTCACATGCCAAATAGGCTATAATCCCTTCCATCGTAATTTAAGGGATGTACTTCAGAAAATGCAGTTTGATATTTCTGCTCTCAAGTGTACTTTCAGAATGAAATACAAGGTGCACTTTGTCTCAATGGCCAGCAGATGGCAGTCTTGTCTCACGAGTCCCAGTGATTTAGCACCCTCGCTGAGAGCTGGAGCAGGTCCCAGAACACATTGACTGCCATATGCCAATAATGTGATTTAAACAAATAGGACACTCACTCACATGCTGTCTGGATTATTCATGGGGGTTTATTCCATCGCGGTGACAGGTTTTTCAATATGATCAATGCTGAAGCTTAAAGACATTGTCTATGATTAAAGAAAGAATATCCACAGATTATTCATAACCGAACATAACTGCAGTCTTTGCATTCCAGTGCAGGGCCTACTGCTAGTTATTAATGTAGGCATGGTGGAATTATAGAAACAGGTCAAAACCAAAGTGCTAAACATTTACTAAGTTACTGTGTAGCCAAGTGGCTGTGGTGTATGACTGCTATTGGGCCCTTGACCAAGGCCCTTAACCCGACATTGCTACAGGGGGGATTGTCCCATGCTTAGTCTAATCAGCTGTAAGTTGCTTTCGACAGCCAGATCCATTTCTGGATTTCATGCCAGCTTCTGATCTCAGTGATGACATTTGCTTCACTGTGAAGGGGATGGTTAAAGGCGCACTGACACCCTCTACTACAGGGGTGTCAAACTGAATTGCCAGGTGTTCCCAGTGTCTGCAGGTTTTTGTGGTTTCAAATCTTTCAATCAGCTGTCAGTTAAGGCCTCGAGAACAAGGTGTGTGGATTCTTTAGCTAATCAATGAACCACTGGTTCCGAAACAACTCGAAAACCAGCAGACACTGCGGCCCTCCAGGACTGGAGTTTGACACCTGTGCTCTACTAGATAAACTAAAGCTTTTTTGTTTTTTGGGGAAAAAGGTATGACTTAAATGTTAATGACACCAACACCTGTGTATGCTAATAACGTGGTGTAGTCTAGACACCACCTGGGGCCTGTTCCACAGAGCAGGAGTTAGCTGGATAACTGCTCTGAGTAAAACCCAGAACAGTTCTTTTTAGTTCAGTCCATGTTCCTGACTTGGGATGGTTCCAGTTATCTAGCCGATTTAGCAATCCTGATACAGGCCCTTGGCTTCTTGGGGGCATTTCTGAGGCCACTGCTGTGCCAAACTGTGCTTTGTTTCTCTCTCTCTCTCTCTCTCTCTCTCTCTCTCTCTCTCTCTCTCTCTCTCTCTCTCTCTCTCTATTAGTACTAAAGGACTGAGTGAGAATAAAAATCGAGAATAAGCACGAATCAATTGGAAACGGGGCAAAGAAAGAGGAATCGAAGTTTTTTTTAAGTAGGGAGGATGAGTAACATCGGTAAAGGAAATATCTATGAATTAATTAATCATCTTAATTCAGCGAAAGAAAGGCGAACAGTAACCGTAAAGCACCGGGGAGGACGGTGGTGATTAATCAACAGACAGGAGGGATACCTGCAGTCTGTCAGAGCCGCTTAAACGAGAACATTAATCAGGAAACTCTCGCAGTCCTGCCTGCCGCACAGAACCGCTCCCGGTGAACAGCCGCCTATAATTAGCAATCATGCTTTACATGCAAAGACAAAAACATAAATAATTTAACCAAATATAATAATGCTTATGCACGTCACCGCAGAGCGCATTGCTGAGTACACAACGCCAGCTACTTCCCATGAAATCCCCGCAAAACGAAACTGTTCAAACGAAACTAGAGTTCACTCACTATAACAGCGACCGCAGAATTAATGCTTGTTTGTACATGACTTCCTTGGTCGATGGAGTGGACCGTGGCCAACCTCGGACCACGTACCTGCGTTAACCACGTCTCCGAAGCACTCGGCCTTTGTAACCGCCGTTCTTTATTTCAACAAGCGATGGTTAAATCAACCCTATCGGACGCCCTGGCGTTCACGAGATGGGATATCATGGCCCGACAGATTAATCTAAATGTATTTTCACTAGGGAAGAGTGCGTATAGCCTACTCTTCAGAGGCAGTTCGCAGCTTGCTGTAGAGAAGGCGTTTTCTGTCTACTTTCAGCAGGCTGCCAGTGATCTGACAGGCTTTCTGCATCAGAGTTGAATTTACACGCAGTACAGACTCCACTGCCCCACAGATCCTTATGGCGGATCACAAACCAGATTTTGCACATCACATATCTAGGCTGACACTGGGAGTGTTATGTCGCTTGTCATTGGTGCAAGCCTGTTTTTCTCTTTTTTTTTTAGCGTTACACATGGAGGGCGAGGCCAGTGGCTCCCCCTGGTGGCCACGCTTCCATAAATTGAATGTTCTGTCTAGCGAAGATGTGGACTCTCCATAAAATACGATGCAAATATTTCACAGTAATGTATTTTGGAGAATAAGTACTTTGATATCTTAAAATTGCAATATTTGGTTATTGGCCAGTATATTGTGAAGTGTAAGTTCAATATCTTTATAATAGCGTATAGTTTATGTTGATATATTGTAGTATATTTCAGGTCTTTAATGGAGTGGCCTTTCAGGACTGTAACTGTGGGGAACGGTGGAGGAGTACAAGGGAATCAGGAGAAATGTGTCCATATTGGTCATTGCCGAAGTTTGGCCACTTCTGGGGTCTGTTCCACAGTGCAGGATTACTGAGTTAGCACGATAATGGCGCTGAATAAAACCCAGAGAAGCTCTTTTTACTTCAGTCCATGTTCCAGATTTGGGGAGGTCTGGGTTTTACTCCGTGCAGTTATCCCCCTAACTCGGTAATCCTGCTTTGTGGAACATGCTTTTTAATTTTTTAAGTGAAAAGAACACAACCTGTGCATGAAATATTTATGAAAACCTTGGCTAAATTTGGCAGCCTGTAGCCTCGTGGTTAAGGTGCTTGACCAGGACCTGGAAGGTTGGTGGTTCAAGCCCCAGTCTTGCCCCTTCCTAGTAAAATCTGTAAAAAACTGTAAGTTGCTTTGGATAAAAGCATCAGCTACATAACTGTAATGTCAAATTTGAATGCAGTTCAAGCGTGCGATTTTGCAGGGCTGCCCAAGACTTACTTAGCTTTATACAGTATATAGGTGCAATAGCCACTTTAATATAGACATTATAATAAAGGAATACATAAAATTGAGGTAGAAGAAATGAAAATGTTGGACAATATCTTCTGTTTGAAAATGACGACCGCCCACCGCAAGTAGACAAACACATGTACATACACTCGCGCGTGCACACACACACACACACACACACACACACACAAAGACAAGAAAAAGAATAGAAAAAGAGGATGTGTTTGTCAGGGCCAGGAAAGCTCTTGCTTTTGCAATATGCTCTGCATCTTCTGTTAAAAAGAAACTAAGAAACATTACAATTACTGGGGAAAGTCCCTCTTTACTCTCAGATAGGAGATAGGGGATCGTAATGTCGGGAGAGTGAGTCATGACTCTGAACAGCCACTAGGTGGAACTGGTTAACTCTTCCCGGAATCATTGTTTTCCCCTCACACCTACAGATCAGTGAAACACACACACACACACACACACACACACACACACACACACACACACACACACACACACACACAAAGACAAGAAAAAGAATAGAAAAAGAGGATGTGTTTGTCAGGGCCAGGATAGCTCTTGCTTTTGCAATATGCTCTGCATCTTCTGTTAAAAAGAAACTAAGAAACATTACTTAATTACACATGTTTATTATACTTAAACATTAACATTAATCTTGCCCTGAAAAAAAGAAGGAAATTGAACAAAAAATAAAACATTGTTACTGTACAATATGCCACCACCACAACATGACAAGCGTCAAGTTAATACCTCCATCGGCGCATGTAATGTAATATAACCCTGATCGTAATTGGAAAAGATCCACTGGGTACACTCTTTGTTTGTGTATAGCCTACGGTACTACTGAGCATGCTCTGTGGGCAGCGGGGACCGGTTACGGTTTGGTTTGAATGTGTGGGATTAGGGTGTGTGGGCAGCGGGGGCTGAGAAGAGAGCCGCTAGGCAGTTAGCCGCTGCTTCCCAGAAGTTATGTCACCGGCGGTGCGACGCGATGCAAGGCTCGTTTCCCGGGCAACTACCACAGCGCTCGACCACAGGCGCACAGACGCTCGCGCACAGCGGACAGTTCCGCTCCGAGTTCCTTCCAGCCACACGTAGCTTTCTCACATCGGAGCGCAGACAATGGGGCAGACGAGCAACAGCAACACCTCAGACGCTAAAACTTTCCTGTGTGAGCTGTGCAGTTAATCTGTAGCCTAAACTCCGAACTGCAGAGGCGGCTGTGCGAAGGGTCTACCGGAGCTGTCGGCAGCGACGTCATACGCGCAATTCCAACGAGTGTTCAAACCATAGAGGGGTACACAGGAAGCGGTGGGAGGCCTATATCTATTCAAAATAACAGGTGTTGTGCAAATGAACCTATGCTCCAAAATGGCACCAGTAGCAGCTTTATGAGAATTATGTTTAAGAAAAACATCATTCACAGGTTCAAAAATACATTAGGTAAAGTTAAAATATAATTTGTAAATAAGGACAGCCCAGTCACCACTGCTGACCTGTCCAGCGTTGGGTCGTGCCCTGACCCGGGCACCCGGGTCCAGCAGTGTTGCTGTGCGGCCCAAAAGCCGCCATTTCCTTCCAGACTCGCTGACCGGTCCTGTGACCTCGGCAGCTCTGAAAATGACTGCAGAGGAGGAGGGCAGGAGGAGCGACCGCACCTCCTCGGCCGTTTCTCCCAAAGCCGGCCCATTCGGCCAGCTCTTCTGGGAAGCACGGAACGAATCCCAAAGCGGGATTCCCCCTGCCCCATGAAGTAAATGGGGGACGTAATCCACACGGGGAGACCACAGCGCCCGCACACTTCGGAGAGGCGGAGGGTGGGAAGGGGGGGGGCTTTTGTTCTCCCGATGGTTATTTTGGCTGTGTTGTGATTTCAAAACATGTAGAATTCCCTCTTTGGTTTTGTGGCGGTATGTGTCACACAGCCATTTTGTGATGTTTGTTATCTGTGGTGGAGTTGTGCTTACACCGAGTGAGTGGCTTGCGGGCGAGGCAGAAAGATCTTCGGCGGAGAGTTTGCAGTACGTAATGATAAAGTCATGGTACCAGAGCACCATTTTCCAAACAGAAAGGTTTGTCACGGTACTTGGTTCCTTAATGACTGCTGCTCACTGCCTTTCGGTAAAGACTAAATCACTGAAGCTGTTTCCTTATCCTGTTATCCCTTCATCCACACAGCACAGCCATTAAGAGCCTGATTCCCAAAGACCTTCAGCAGGGGCACTACCTTTTAACACGTGCAAAACTAATAACACAACCAATGATTGGTACAAAACAAATATAATAAGTTATGTAATTGGTTTTGCGTGCGCTAAAGGTTTTTGAAGTTGCTAAAGGTCTTAGTAAATTGGCCCCTGGATGTTTTTTTTTTAATGTAGTTTCTACTTTCTGGTGCAGACAGTTTAATGAAGTGACTCATTCAGCTCCTGATAGCAGGATTCCCTAGAGATTGTGTGACAAGCAGTTTTGTAGGGGGGAGTTGGGGCATCATCTTCATCTTCATCTGTATAATGCAGCAGTCGCTGGCTGCCCGCTCCCTGTGTTGCACGGGGTTGCGTGTGCACCATTCGGCCGTGGGTACAAACCTCTCCTGGATTTGGCCGAACGAGGCCACTCTCACCCTGCTGGCACGCAGTGCACCACAGCTCTTGCGTTTTTGTCTTCGTTTAGTTGATTGGGACAGTGACCCTTGACGGTTACTTGTTGTTCATTATGGTTCATTGTTTAAAATGCTTTAGCACTCGTGGTTGTGAGGTATTGTTTGTTCTCTTTATTTGCACTTTTTTGAAGTTGAAGTCAGTAGCGGACTGGAAGACTTGCGTGCCATCTTCTTACACAGTCTCTCCCTGCTCCAGACGACAGGTCAGGAGGTCAGAACTGTAGAGTGTTTAGAAGGCTCAGATGAGACCTGGTCTGAGAGGTCCAGGCCTAGCCCTGCTGTCCCCTCCCTGTTTGTGCAATGTTTTGTGAATAAACCGGATCTTTTCTCGGCAGAAGGGCGCTGCGGTTTCTTTTCGCACTCCAGTTAAAGACCAGCTGAAATCTTTTTCCTCAATTTAGTCAATTCTTCATGACCATATGGACTTAAAGTCTTAAAGTCTACAATACAATTGTAATTGTATTTTCACACCGAAGGTTTTTTCCATCCATTTAAATTGAGATTTTAGGCCAAATTGACTCCCCACCCTTCCAAAAATTCTGCTAAAGGATATGTTTCACTCATGTATACGTTACATAGAGGAAGCTAGTGCCGCTCTAACTGTTCCAGTTTGCACAGACGTGAGCCGGTGGAAGACTCCTGTGCATCTCAGCAGTGGAATCTGTGAGGGAGGGGGCCCAGTGGAGGGGCGCCAGACAGGGGTGGCTAAGATCCGATGATAGGCTGTTGTCTCGGCCAAGCATAACCCTTCCTCCATGGACACTGCTAGCACCAATTGGGCAACCAGCCGCAGAGCAGACCTTAATACCAGGCCTTGGGGGTCAACCATTGACAAGAACAGGAGAATCATAAGACAACATACCCAGACACCAATTAGTGACCTCAAAGATGCTGCAATCAATTCTCCTGCAATAAAATAGTGACTAATTAATTAAAGAAGCTTCATCTATGCACATACGCAACGTGTGGCTAACCAATCAGTTTTGCAATTCGGCAGCTTTCACAATTTTTATTTTGTTGCCACCAGGTTTCGAAATTCTTAACCAAGTGGAGAAGACAAAATGCAAGAAATCCTGCACGGCGCAAACAAGACAATGTTCATCTTGAATGTGCTCAGAAACCTGGTTCCCCAAAAGTATGGGAACATCTCTCACTCTGAAGTGGTACAGTGTCTCTCAATCTCTCCCCTCTCTTTTTTTCTCTCTCTCTCTGCTGTAAGATACTCTCTCTCTCTCTCTCTCTAGTTCTGCCGTGGTACAGTGTTCACCTCTCCTTGCTCTCTCTCTCTCTCTCTATTTTGTTACTTTTCATCATCACAATTCTTTCCTCTTTTCTGTTGATCAGTTGATCAAAGCCTTTCGGGTTATAGTCACTGTGCTGTAGCAGTAAAAAGGCCAATAGAATTGTGGGATATATAGCTAAATGTTACTCTTACCTTACACAATGGCTTTGTCAAACCACACTAAACGGACCTTACTACAAGAAAGGTATAGAGGTGCTAGAAAAGGTTCAGAGAAGGCCAACCAAATTGATTCCTGGTATAACAGATACAAGCCAAATGAGAAAAGACTGAAGATGCTTAATCTCTTCAAGCTCACTAAAGGGATATTAGGTGTGTTTTGATTAAGGCTTTGCGTATTAACTAAGTGAACCACAAGAGATTGTTTCCCTACTGAAAAAAACAGCTCAAGCTACGTTTTGAAACAGCAGGTTGACAAATTAGACCAGCTCCATACTCAACATGGTTTGACCAAATGTTATGTGGTTTGACCAGCTCTGGCTATGTGTATACTATATGTCAATTTCATAATAGCTATTCTCTGTGGCAGAGGGATACTTAAGTCAGGTTCCTGATGTCAGTAGTGCTGCTGGTTTTCATTCTTCTCTCACTGTAATCAGGGACTCATTTTGACCTGGGACTCCAGGTAAGTGGAATCTCTGTCCAAACAGTGACATCAATCAGCTGTCTAACTATCAGAACTGATGGCCTTCCAGGTAAGATCAGAAAAGCCATGATATGGAATATTATTTAAGGAGGCTGCTTCCAATGAAGAAAAGTCCACCCACTAACACATTTTAAAAAAAAGCTTAACTGCTTTTCAGGGCTTCTGGTCTTCCTGTGTGGAGTACCTACAGTTCTCTGAAGCTCAAAGACAGCTCCTTTCTCCTTGGGCTGCAGAATTAGTCCTGAGAGCTTGCAGAGTTTTTCCTTCTTTGTTTAAACAGGTTGCAACAGTCAACTTGAAACAGTTTGAACTGGCTATTGTGCAGAGAAAGTATTAAAAGCAAAAAACACATATAAAGACTTCAGGGGGTCTGTAAACCAGTTTGATTCATTCCTGATATCTAGAAAAATATATTTACAAAAATCTTAGTGAGCATAAAATGGAACATTTTACATTATGTAAAATGCAAATGTAAAATGTAAATGTAACATAGTTTGACCAGCTCTAGTTAGGTTTTGAAACAGCTGGAAGCTGATATTTCCTGCTCGTCATAGCTGGATTGTACACCAGGGTTAAGTTGAGTTCTGTTTGCAGGACTAGGGGCCTTAAATGGAAACCAGCAAAAGATACATTTCGCACAGACATTAGGAAGTATAGTTTTTGCATAGAGTGACCACTGTGTAGGATAGATTGCCAGGTCCATGTTACGCAGGCAGAAACTCTGGGGGCTTTCAATACGGTACGAGACATATTTTAGTTTTAGGTAAATTAATTAACTGGGTGTTTTTGTACATTTTAGTTTCCCTGGGTACATATTACAGCATTTTTAAGCACATTTTTATTCATACATTTTATGTATTTTGTTTGTTTAATTGTTCTTACTGGTTTTATTGGTTTTATTGTTACACGTCTTATATAGTTCATTCCTTTAAATACATTTTTTTTTTAAACACAGAACAAACATGGAAATGACAACTTAAGTTGGGCTGAATGTTTATGTTGAAATGTATGTCCATATTTGAATATGAATTTGGGAGAATGTTAATGAGGGGTTAGCTGCAGACAATGTATTAAGTGATGTATTAGGCGCTAGACAGTCTGTGTGTTAAATATGAAAACTCAACTCAAACTGAATTACGCCACTACCTTATCTGGAGGCCATCAGGGCGAATGAAACAGCAGGTTTGTGTTTTGATAAGCGCTGACCATCTCTAGGTCTTTCTCGGTTGGGCGGTTGGGTAAAGTGTTTGTCATCGCCCCACACATTGTACCTGGAGCCGGTGGCTACAGAGCTACGGTTGTATTGCGTACAGTACAGCAGAAATGTCTCAACCAACCTGAAGATAAGATCCTCTGATTACATGGACCGCACCATAACACCATGCACATGGACCTGCACAATACAGAGGCCGAGGACTTGAAGGTGATGTTTTTAACCCTTTGACCCTTTTAACCCTAGGGTGGCTTTGTCACTATTCTCAGTGTTTTTTTTTACAGATTAAACAAGTTTAGGTAATAGATAACCCCTTCTGCGACCCATCATTTTGTGAAAGACCTGGATGTGAAATGGTTTAGTTTGTGAGAAAGAAATCATTCACACTTACTAACACAATATGTTCACTTGAGTATATCTCCAAAAGATATCAGTTCAGGTATATCATCCTACATTAAAAGAATACGCTATATGGAGAAACCACATTATAGAGTAATATCAGTAGGACATGCCATTGCTTTATAATATATAGAAACATCAGCAGAGTACCAGGCAGAAAAATTACTTTTTATATTTATTATATTTTTAATGATATTGTTTTTACTGTCCTTCAATTCAACAGATTTGAGAGTTTTAAGTCCTCCTGCATCACAAAAAAGAAGAAGAAAATGTGTTCAGAAATAAGAGAGTTATTTGATGGAGATTAGAGGGAGTATTTTGATGCAAAATGCATGATTAGGCTTGAAAGGGTTAAGCAGCTCACCCACTGCAACATGTCCATCTCCACCAGGGAGTATAAGGATATAGTGCTGTGCCTGTGCTGTGCCTGTGTCTGCATCCTTGTGCTAAGAGGGTGTGTGTCTGGAGGAAGGGAGGGTGTGTGTGAGTTTGTGTGTGTGTGAGGGGGGGTAGGGGTCTGGGTGGCGGAAGCTCTGTTGGAGACTGATAACGCAGCCATAGATGCTCAGAAAGAGCTGCTAACTGCTGTGGTTTTTGGCAAGGGCAGAAGACTACTGTATCTCAACCCACTCAATTCTTCGTGATCTGCAATGTTACACAATACTGTCAGGAGTCACACACACACACTGACACACACACACGTACACAGAAATACATAGACTCATACACACACACATTCACACTCATACACACACGTACGCAAGGACACACAATCATACGAACATATGCGCACACATACAAAGCTTTCAGAAAGTATTCAGACACTTTTTGCACACTTTATTGTGTTGTAGATTTCATTTCAATGGATAAAATTGCCATTTTTGCCCATCAATCTACACTCAATAACTCATAACAGAATGAAAACATGTTTTTAGACATTTTTGCAAATGTGTTTAAATTTTTTAACTGAAATCTGTCATTTGCATAAGTATTCAGACCCTTTGCTGTGGCACTCCAAATTGTGGTCAGGTGCATCCTGTTTGCTTTAATTATCTTTAAGTGTCTAAAACTGTCCACCTGTGGCAAATTTAATTGATTGGACATAGTTTAGAAAGGCACACATATTTGTATTCACAATTCACACAAATTGTATGAATTCACCATGAAGTCCAAGAAACTCTCTGTAGACCTCCAAGATAAAATTGTGGTGAGGCCTAGATCAGGGAAAGGGTATAAAACCATTTCCCATGCTTTCAGTGTTCCCAGGAGCACAGTGACTTAAATAATTATGAAATGGAAGAAGTTTGGAACCACCAGGAGTCTTCCTAGACTTGGTCATCTGGTCAAACTGAGTAACCAGGCAAGAAGGGCCTTGGTCAGAGAGATGACCAAGAAATCAATGGTCACTCTAACAGAGCTTCATAAATCCTCTGCAGTGATGGGAGAACCTGCCGGAAGGACAACTAGCTCAGCAGCACTCCATCAATCAGGTCTTTAGGTTAAAGTGTCTAGATGGGAGCCACTCTTGAGTAAAGGTTTGCCAAATGGCATTTAATGGACTCTGAGAGTATGAGGAAAAAGATTGTCTGGTCTGATGAGACACAATTTGACAAAATTTGAACTCTGGGCAGAACTCCAAGTACTATGTCTGGAACACCAGGGACTGCTCATTACCTGGCTAATACCATCCCTATAGTGAAGTGTGGTGGTGGCAGCATCATGTTATGGAGGTGCTTCTCAGCGAAAGGGTCAGGGAGACTGGTAAGAATTGAGGGAAGAATGAATGCTGCCAAATACAGAGAGATCCTTGAAGAGAACCTTCCCCAGAATGCAGGCGACCTCAGGTGACTGTTCAGCTTTCAACACAACAATGACTTGAAGCATACAGCCAAGAAAATGCTGGAGTGGCTTCGGGACAAATCTCTAACTGTCCTTGAGTGGCCCAGCCAAAGCCTAGAGTTAAACCCCATAGAACATCTGTGGAGAGACCTGAAGATGGCAGCTCAGAGACGCTTCCCATCCAATCTGATGGAGCAGGAGGATAAACTGCCCAAATCCAGGTGTGCAAAGCTTGTAGAGTCTTACCTAAGAAGACTTAAAGCTGTAATGCCAAAGGGCTGAATACTTATATGAATGAATGCGATTATGTCCATTTAAAATGTAATCTAAGATACAATAAAGCAAAAATTGAGGGGTTCTGTATACTTTCTAAAACCATTGTTTACCCACACACACACCTATCAGAGTCTAATGTGTACATCATTACCCTATCACATTCTAATGTGTACATCATTACCCTATCACAGTCTAATCTTTACATCATTACCCTATCACAGTCTAATCTGTACATCATTACCCTATCACAGTCTAATCTGTACATCATTACCCTATCACAGTCTAATGTGTACATCATTACCCTATCACAGTCTAATGTGTACATCATTGCCCTATCACAGTCTAATGCATAGTTGAAACTCTTGTACTGTAGTTTACGTGATACACCAGTGTGTTACTAAATCAGGTTATGAGCATTGCCAAAGGTTGTAGCTCTTAAGTGTGGCAGCATTTGTGGTACTGTGACCATTCCCTATTACCCTCGCACTCTTACAACATTACATTACATTACATGGCATTTAGCAGACGCTCTTATCCAGAGCGACGTACAACAGTGCAAATCAAACACAAGAACAAGTGCAAAAGTGGACCTGAGAGGACAGTACAGTTCAGAGTCCTAGTGTAAACATACAGAAATTCAGAACCCTTGAAGAGTACAACTTTCAAACTAGCATACCACAGTTGGCAGCTAGAAAACAACAATGATTAGAGTCTGCAGCAGGGAGAGGGAGAGCGAGGAGAAGAGTTCAGAGATATCCATCACATCAGCGAAAGCTATAGAAGGAGAAGGAAAGTTAGAAAAAAAGTTAAAAACTGAGAAAGAAAAATAAAAAGAGATGGATGAGAGGAATAGAGAAAAGAAAATGAATGGACTCAAGAAAAGGAACAGGGGAATGAGAGGAGAGAGAGACAGTGATGGGAGAACAGGGAGAGGGACAAAGTGGGAGTGGGCGCTGGGCGTGTGTGGTGGTCAGACCAGAAACCACAGCGGCAGTGGTAATGAAAGGCTTGGCTTCCTGGCTCTACGGTCGGTGGGCGAGTCGGGGGTGACTGCTTGGAATTGGGAGTCAGGAGAAATCCCCTCTCTGATTCCTGGTAGCATCCACCCCTACTGGCACAATTACCTACCAACTGCATACTATCAATACCTCCAACTACCCCTACTGCCCCTGTATCTGCCCTGCTGTACCCCTGTATCTGCCCTGCATCTCATAAATGGTTGGCATTCATATAGCGCCTTTATCCAAAGCGCTGTACAATTGATGCTTCTCATTCACCCATTCATACACACTCACACACCAACGGCGATTGGCTGCCATGCAAGGCACCGACCAGCTCGTCGGGAGCATTTAGGGGTTAGGTGTCTTGCTCAGCGACACAGCCCGGGTGGGGGATCGAACCGGCAACCCTCCGACTGCCAGACAACTGCGCTTACTGCCTGAGCCATGTCGCCCATATGTATGGTACTGTCTTGCATCTTATAACATGTCGGTGTATATTTTACTCTGCTGAAACCTACACAACAAAAAATAAAACAGAAATACATTAGAAAATATTTTCACTCTCACATATTTGTCGTCAAGACCCTTGTAAATAAAAAAATATTTTAAAAATAAAAACCACAGTTTAAAATGTTGTTGTGCTGTAAGAGCACTCTAGCCTTTGGTTAGATGGACAGAGACACAGGGTGACTTCATTAGTGACAGGAAGCAATGGGCTCTTCATTCATTAGAAAGCTGAATAAGAAGAAACAAAATGATGATGAAAAACATAATTTCACACGACTTCTTTTCCAAACATTCACATTGCATAACTTTCCAGTCATTTAACTCATGACCTTTCCAGAGCAAGTTATGGAAGTGGAAAACATCAGTGTATTTGTTTGCATCCCATACATCTTTCCTTGGCAGAAAGAGGCATTGAAAGCGTGGTGCGGTGAGTGTGTTTATAAGCGAATAATGAAGAGAGTTAAATGAGGGATATGAAGGGGGTGTATTGTGTGAAAGGGGGGTGGGGTGGGGGTTCTCACAGGTTAAGGCTCTGATGGTCACACGCAATGCAAGACACGCTCCGCCCCCCCCCCCCCGCCACCCCCCCCCCCCCTCGCTGCTGGAGCGGCTGTCCTGCCAGGGAAAGGAACAATGTGCTCTTTCTTACCTGCACAAGGTGTACATTCCAACCCTGCTAGAGAGTGCTGCTCTCTCTCTCTCACACATACACACACACACACACACACACACACACACACACACTCACACTCACACATACATACACACACACACATACATACACACACACACACACACATATAGACACATACATACACATATACACACATGTACATACACACAAACACACACACACACACATACATACACACACACATACACACATACATACACATATAAACATATACACATATACACACGTACACACACACACACACACATGCACATGTACGTACATACACAAATGCACACACACACACACATACACACACATGTACGTTCACACACAAAGGCACACACACACACACACACACACACATTATGCACAATGCAAATACGCCCATACACAAAAGCACACACATGCACAAATGCACACACACACACACACATACACATGCATTTATGCAAACACACACATTGTCACAGATTCATGGAAGCCCCTTCTGCAGACAAGTTTTCCATGCAGGACAACTGAAGAAGCAGAGAGTGAAGCCGTCACAATTCCTTACACACCTATACAAGAATGCCACATGAATGTAGGCATACGAATGCATATGAATGAATATGCATGTGGCAGGTTTCTAAGGCTGCAATCTTCAGTAGGAGGTGAGGGTTGTGGGGGGTGGGGGAGGGTTCAGGAGGTTGGACGGAGGGGTTGAGGGTGAATCAACCACACAGAATTTAATCTGAGGAAGTGTGGCATGCGCGTCCTGTAGGTGGGCTGAGCATTTATGCAAGATTACCCAATGAGAGAGAGAGAGAGAGAGAGAGAGAGATAGAGAGAGAGAGAGAGAGAGAGAGAGAGAGAGAGAGAGAGAGAGAGAGAGAGAGAGAGAGAGCACATGTACTCATGGCATATAACTAGAGGGTGCAAGCCGCAGAACTTTCATATTCAGACAGGCAACTTTAAAATAAGTTCAAATAACTTGTGTGCATCTGGACCTCCGTCGACCACCCCTGTTCTAAGAGACTTTGCTGGGATTACGCGCCACGCGAGGCCACCGAAAAGTTTTTTTCCCCAAAAAACACCTGTTGAAGACTTCCAGCGAAATGCAGCTAAGGTATGTCCCCCGCGCGACAGATCTTCGGCTTCGCGTTATACGCGGTGTGATATTTGGATGACGTTAACATCTGGGTTTTAATTTCCAGTAAAATAGTTTCTGAACGTTTTAGTCTTTCTTTCTCGCGCCACTAACAGTGCATGTAGCGCCGCGGGGAAGCTGTTGCTCGCTCGTTCCATCACACGCAGTGACAGAAGGGGCCGTGTGACAAAAATGTGCACAGTTGCACAATAAAGGACTAATATTCTTTCGCATTACCATACTACTAATATTCTAAGAAATTCCAAACAGTCCGTCATAAAACATTTTCAAGGTACACCAGTGTCATTTAGTCTTGCTGACATTCTGTTGTTTGTATACATATGACATTTGTTGTAAAAATGTCATTATTGTTCATTGTAATTCTCTTTAATGATGGGGAAAAGAATGTTTCAACTCCAAATACTGCAGGCATTCATGTATCATAGTTAAATTACCATCACAGAAACACACTGATCGATTCACAAACCTCAAGAAAAGAACATTTAAAACTATATGTGTAATATATTTACCGTTACTCTGCCCAGTAAAATGGGAACTAAAATAAAGGCAGTGTTTTTGAGGGAAGCTGGGCTCCAGATGCACTTTGTTTATTTTGTCATACATGTCAGACTGGCTCGACGGCGATATTGTTTTCAGCACAGAGTTTTTGTTTTATTTTATTTTTTGACAAGGACAATGTGTAAAATGCAAACATTTCTCAGTGTCTGAGATTGTGAAAACCAGGTTTTTATTTATTTATCACTGAGCGGGTAAAGAAATAGTAGAATAGAAGGGCTGAATGGGAAGTTCAGGTCACTCAACATTATAAATATAATCTTATTATACATGTTCTTATATGACCTGTCATAGCTTTTGAGGATAAGGGTCCTCTTTAAGCCAACCAGACAGTTCTGTGAATAATTCTTACAATATACTGCATTATATTGTAAACGTGAACTTTTGGGAAAATATAGTTATACACAGTGTATATGTGTATGAAAAATACATTGCAATATCTTGACATGTTGTATTTCAATATACATTGCATTCAATTTCTATGAGTGAATTATGGGAATTCATATTTAAAGTTAATTCTCCTCAGTTGAACCCTGTGTTAAAGAATTAATGAATGTACGGTTTGTGCTTGTATGCAAATTTGCAATTAAAACCACAAACAACATTCTTTTTCTGCAGTCCTCTCAGATATTGAGTTGATGAGAGGTGGTCTGCTTGTCATGTTAACCTCTTAAGTATGACCACTTTTCTAGACACAGGCTTAAATGACATAGCCAAAATAAAATAGTTACTACTCTTGAACCCTTTTGACGAATTACTCCAAATATTTGTGAAACAAAGTTACAGAAGCTCACTAAAAAGGTTTTTTGTTTTTGACTGGATACAGATTATTGTAGCTGTGGCTTGTGCACTTAGAAACACAATGAAGCCAAGTCACAACACTGCACAAATCCCTTTTCAAATTTGAGGACAATATAAAAAATGAGCATTCTGTATTGTTTTTTCTAATCTATGCCAAGGCAGTTATGTCTAGGCATTTAGAGACTCCAAAAGGACACATGGAAACTAAATGATATTATGGGTCTTATGGGATGTCAAATACTGCATTTTGCTTACTTAACTATATAAAACACCTTTTATCCTGAAAAAAATGCTTCCCTCCACCTGTCACCCTCCCCTACCTCTCTGTCCCAAACTCCCTCTCCTTGCAGCTATCAGGCAGCAACAGGTAAAGTAGTTTATAAAAAATAAGTACAATAATCACAATAATACCATCTTGTATATGAATATATTCATTGGGGTCCATTGATTGAAGTTTTGTCAAATAACAAACCCACTCCAACAAGTCAAACGCATCCCATAATTTCACATGCTATTTATTATTGAAAGTTTTGTTACGCAGCCGAAAAAATGCTGTGTTGTTCTATGCAAGCCTAACAAACTATACAGCATTGGAAACCCAATGTCATTAGCTATGCTTTTTAGTCCTCACTTCAAATACATGCCCATAGTCGGATGAGCTAAAGTTATACAGAATTTTCTTACACATGGAGGGGGGTACACATTTTCTCTGCAACTAAATTACAAATACTGCTCACAGACGGTTGTACTTAGGTTGATCGTGTTCGAGAGCGCCTATACAAAACATATATAATAGCATTTCTATGTACAAGTACTTTTGTACAAGTATACAACGGCGAAACAGACAACAACAATGACTGCTGTCTGTCCTGGTGCCACGGTGGTGGAATGACCTCCCGGTGGATGTCAGAACGGCAGAGTCTCTGACCTCTTTCAAGCGCAGACTGAAGACTCATCTCTTCAGGCTGCACCTTTCCCTCACTAAATCACCACCATGATTAGCCTTATATATGCCATAGACTTACTTATATAGTTATATAGATATTGTTGTTTTTTGTATTAGTTATTGTATTGTTGTACTCGGGGTATTCTAGCTGCCAACTGTGGTATGCTAGTTTGGAAGTTGATGTATTCTTCAAGGGTTCCGTTTATATCTGTATGGTTACACTAGGACTCGGAATTGTACTGTCCTCTCAGGTCCTCTTCACACTTGTACTTGCGTTTGATCTACACTTCGTTGTACGTCGCTCTGGATAAGAACGTCTGCTAAATGCCATGTAATGTAATGTAACAATGATAATTCCTCCAGTTAAATTACAAGTAAACAATAAGCATTCTATCAATGTTTTTTCCGAGTTAGCACATTTTTCGAATGAGAACCTATTATGCATTTGGTCCGCTGGACACTGACATTACCTTTAGCGTTTTAACGCTTTCAAACGGTATATGCTGTTACCATAGTGATTGAAAATTGCAGACTGAAAAAAGGGATGAATGGATAAAAAGCTTAAGGGGTTAAAACCCATTTCATAAAAACTCAGTTCAGTTCAGTTAGTGCCTTTCCCCATTTCTGTTGAAAATGAAACTAAACTGAGTAGAAACGGAATGACAACTTTATCAAGCCATTAGCCCATGTACAGTACATATAAGCCTGAGGCTAAATAGATATAAACATGCTGTATTTATAGACATTGGATTATGATACTTACTCTATGACTGAATGAATATAGCAGGCTGGCTTATTCAGTGAACAATTAGTAGACTAATGAGATATGTGGCCTATGGCTTGTAAAAACATGAATCAATTAGTTTATCTAAAAAAACTTGCCCTTTAATCTCTGCTTAATCTAGGTTCAAAGGGTTTCCTTATCAATATACAGTATTACATTTTGTTTGATTTCAGCTAAACGTGGTTTTCTGTGATTTGAAACTTGACTTTAATGGTGCATGCAATCATCCACATCAGCCAGGAAGCAGGAAAACACACGCACAGTCACATATTCTCTTGCAGTCAGTTACTGTAATACAAAAATACATTTCTATACTTTGCATCACAATGCACTACAATTCCCATAAGCCCCTGCATACCAGACTGGGGGAAGCAGGATGGGCAGCATATAGAGGTGCCTAAAATGAGTATAAAAATGTATCAGGTTGTTTCACCCTAGTGCTATGTCACCTTGGAACCACAGTACACAGTAAAACATTAAAATTGTGTTGTTAATTCAATGCTAAGTGTTTATATAAGGGATAACAGATGTTCTCTATGTGTTAAAAAAGTCCTCTGTCACAATGAGCTGAGGGAATCTGCTGTGGGAGATTTAAAGGTTGAGGGGTCCCAGTTGTGCAACAGATACATCCGGTATATTTAACTCCAACGGTTATGAAATCACCCTCATGGCTTTTGCATGTATATGAGCATTTTTGCCTAATTTGTTAGTGGTGGAGGTTTTCTGAATTAATCTACAGTTCTGTAGGGGTGACTGAGAGAAGCAGCCTTAGACTGTACTGTGACTCACCTCACTGACTCCTTCTGAGTCAGACAGCAGTTCCTGCAGTAACACCACCACACAGGTAAGGGGCACTGGAGTGCTCACAGCTGGTTTGAACGGCACCTACCAGATGTTCAAATGTTAAATGTTCCGAGGAGAAGTGGAAGTTAGGAACTTCTGATCTTGCCTTTGAGCTAGAAAACATGAGCGCATCCTTATGTACGGAAGTATTTTTTTGGAAAGCATGATGGATAAATGGTCGAACTGTGGGTCCACCTCTCTCCATCTGCCCTGCATCTGCCATATCTGATGTGTAACTGATGTGGCTTCGAACTGATGTTTGAAGGAGCAAGGACATAAATCACGTCTTTTTCTCACCTCTTTTTGTAGCCTCTCCCAATGGGTGGAATTAGGAGTAGAAAAACGAGCAAGGAAAAGAAAAATGAGGAGAAAAATAAGTGATTGGAAGGAGCCCATAGTCTATTGCCTGTGTGCATATGCCAGGCCTGGTCGTTTCAGAGGAGGAGGGGTGGTCTAGGATCATTTGGGCCTTTTAGCTTATCATGAAGGCTGGGTGTTTGTGCTGGAAAGTATTGACAGAAATCATGGAGCAGTCAAGTTGTTGAAAATGATGGAAAACCAGAAAAAAAGTGGAGAAAATCAGAGTAAACATCCGACTGACAAAGATGGAAATCTTGATCACAGCGCATTTCAAATATCTCTACTGGTTGTTGCACTTTGTTTTCCTAGCCTTTGGCAGTGTTGTTCAAATGCGTACATGTATTCAAATCACCTAACAACTATTCAACTAACACTGTAGGCTATATGAAGGTCAAGTGTATTCAGCTAACACTGTAGGCTATATGAAGGTCAAGTGTATTCAGCTAACACTGTAGGCTATATGAAGGTCAAGTGTATTCAGCTAACACTGTAGGCTATATGAAGGTCAAGTGTATTCAGCTAACACTGTAGGCTATATGAAGGTCAAGTGTATTCAGCTAACACTGTAGGCTATATGAGGTCAAGTGTATTCAGCTAACACTGTAGCCTATATGAAGGTCAAATGTATTCAGCTAACACTGTAGGCTATATGAAGGTCAAGTGTATTCAGCTAACACTGTAGTCTATATCAAGGTCAAGTGTATTCAGCTAACACTGTAGGCTATATGAAGGTCAAGTGCTGTCACTATGCTGAAGGTCAAGTGCTGTTAACTATCAAATTTATGGCAAAAATTCACGGAATCTGTGACTTCTGTGACAAACACTCAGCCTTACTCAAAATGCAGGAGCATGAAGAGACACATGCACAGAAAAACAGGGTGAAAACTGATCCCAGATCAAAATCCAAACTGACACGAGATCAATATGGGCCCTCATCTCTAAAAACTGTGCCGTGTGACACACATTTCGGGGGAATATGCTCTCTGGCCGGCCTGTTACATTTGTGCCTATTCAGTCCTTCTTGACGTCATGATTGGGCCAATCATTGTGCGAGGACTGGCCCCGCAGGGCGTGGCATGGGGTGAATTAAGTGGTCATCCGTCCTCCGTTCAACAAACTGCAGAAAGCGCTGGTCGACGACGGGGAATTTCTGCGAAAGAGTAAACCGGGCAGAAAGAAAGCAGCTTCGTGTAAATAAACAGTCGCTGAGGTCTGAGAGTAATCGCTCTGTAGCCGAACAACCCATGTCTGACGGTAAACGAAGGGACACAAAATAAATAAAAGTGGAAATGAGAGGACGGGGGATTGAGAGCAGGGGCACAGGCACGGGAGAGTGCTCCGTCTCAGACAGACACGCACAGGGCAGCAGCATCAGGACAGCATCAGGACAGCAACAGGACAGCAACAGGACAGGCAAAGAACACGTGCTCAGAAATAATGTGACAATAGACGTACATTTTTGTTCTCTTTGGCTACAAATGAGTATGTTTTCCAAGCAAAAAAAGGTTATACAGTGAACACCACAATTCATTGGACAGTGCCACATTTCTTTGTTATTCTGCTTCTGTACTCTAGCATTTTGAGTTTGAAAGGATACAATGACAATGAGCCTGAAGTGCTGTCAGCTTTAATTTGAGGGTATTCGTGCATATCAATTGAACCCTTTAAAAATGATATAATCTTTTGAATATATTGGACAGTTTAACATAATGTAGAATAATATTTTAGGTCACATATCCTTTGCATACAATGATTGCTTGAAGTTTGTGCCGCACAGACATCGCCGCACACGAGTTATCTTTCCTGATGCTGTGCCAGGCCTGTACTGCAGCCATCTTCACTTCCTGCTTGTTTCAGGGACTTTTTGACTTCAGTCTCGTCTACAGCCTGCGAAATGCATGTTCGTTTGGATTCAGATCCGGCGATTGACTCCAGTCAAGGATTTTCCACTTTTTGGTAGTCAAAAACCGCTTTGTTGTTCTACCAGTATGTTTCAGCTCATTGTCTTGTTGCATTTGGCGGCATTTAGTTTCATCTGAGGAGATCTGAATCTGTAGCAGATAAGATTTGTCGACTTCATAATTCATTGTTCTACTTCTGTCTGCAGTCACATCATCGATGAAGACATGTGAGTCCAAGCCATAACACCCCCTCCACCATGTTTCACGGATGAGGTGGTCTGCTTTGGATAATGGGAATTTCCTTTTTTTCTCCAAACTTTCCTCTTTCCATCACCCTGGTACACCCCTGGTTAATCTGTGTCTCATCAGTGGTTTGCATCTTGTAGTGTATCCTGTGTAGTCATGCTGGTGTAGTCTTCTATGTATGGTAGACTTTGCTACATCTACACCTGCATCCAGGAGAGTGTTTTTGATCCGTTGGGCTCACCATAGAGAGTATTATCCAGTCATCCACTACAGTGGTCTTCCTCGGTCTACTGGGTTCACCTGTTTTGTTTTCTTGTTCATAATGGAACAAACTGTTGACTTTGGCATGCCCAGGGTTTTTGCAATGTTCCTGATTGATTTTCATTTCTGAGCCTTATAACGGCCAGCTTAATTTGCGTTGACATTGCTGTCTTCCTAATGTTGTCACACCTCAGCAACACCGAGGGCAATTACAAAGTCTAGAATCAAGACTAGACATCAACAGCTCTCGTCTGCATTCATTAACAACACAAATGAATACACCTGCTTAATGAAACACATCTCTGAAGCCAATTTAACAAATACTTGTAGTACCTTCAAATTGGTGAGGTCATTTCTAAATGGTTCTTCCGATATGGATGAAAATACCCTCAAATTAAAGCTGACAGACTGCACTTATTGTCATTGTATCTTTTCAAATGCAATGTGTTGGAGTAAAGAACCAAAATGTTACTGTTCAATGAATTATCGTGCTCACTGTATATTGCTGGCTAGGAATACAATTTTATGCAACTATAGGGGGCAGCCCCAGCAACAAGCATTTGTACCTTTTTCTTTCCGAGAGTGTATGCACCAAAAACAACAACAACAAAGTAGGAACAGATGTGGAACTGACAACATTTATCAGTACGGGGATGCATGAGATCGGCTGTGTGTGAGGTTCTGTCTCAGTGTGTTGGGCTGTGTGTGAGGTTCAGTGTGTTGGGCTGTGTGAGGTTCAGTAAGGCTCTCGGTGTGTTGGGCTGTGTGTGAGCTTGACGTTGGTAGAGAAGTGCGGGCTGAGTTTTGTGGTCGCGGCCTCTTAGTCTCCGTTGCCGGGGAGACAGCTGCGGAGCGGCAGATTGGCTTATCAGCTGAGGACACGGCCGACCCACAGAGCGTCTGATAGAGAGAGACCGAGGCAGCGGAACTGAGCCTCTCCCAACCCTCATCCCGCCCTTCCGTCTCCCCTCCCTCTCTCCCTCCTTTTCTCCCTCCCTTTCCCTCATTCTCTGCCTCCTTCTCTCCCTCCCAGTCTCCTTCAGTCTCCCTCCTTCTCTCCTCACTCTCCCTCCTTCTCTCCCTCACTCTTCCCCTCCCTCTCTCGCTGTCTCCCCTCCCTCTCTCCCTCCTTCTCTCTCTCTCACTCTCCCTCCTTCTCTCTCTCTCCTTCTCTCCCTCCCTCCTTCTCTCTCCCTCTCTCGATCCTTCCCTCCATCACTCTCTTCATCTGTCCTCATAGTCAGGCATACAAGGACAACTCAAAACTCAAAATGCTCAACTGCACCCAGACCATGCACTCAAACACACACACCCTCACACACACTCAGTGCTAGTGGGATCTATGAAGCTCCTGTAGCTCAGGTTAGCACAGAAGGTTAAAGGTCAAGCCACACGTGCCGACTACAGCAGTGAAAGAAATGTACTGAGTGATCTTGGCACAGTAGAGTACATTTCTGCTCCTGTCCTCTCCTTTCCCTGTGTGGGGTGGGAGTCCCGGGTGGGGCTGGGAGTAACGAGTCCAGGGGTGGGGAGGCGATCACCGATAACGCTGTCCGTCTGTCTGTGTGTCTGTCTGTTCCCCCCAGGAGCGCTCCCTGCCACAAGGCCCTGTCCTGAATGTGTTCAGCCGCCGAGTGTGTGCTGCCTCAGCTGCTAAGCTGTGAGGTGAGTGTGTGTGTGTGTGTGTGTGACTGTATGAGTGTGTGTGTATGTGTGTGGGGGTGTGTATATGTGTGTATGTGTGTATGTGTGTCACTTTATGAGTGTGTGTGTGTCACTGTATGAGTGTGTGTGTGTATGTGTGTGTCACTGTATGAGTGTGTGTGTGTATGTGTGTGTGTGTGTGTGGGTGTGTGTGTGTGTGTATGTGTGTATGTGTGTGTCACTGTATGAGTGTGTGTGTGTGTATCTGTGTGTCACTGTATGAGTGTGTGTGTGTATGTGTGTGTCACTGTATGAGTGTGTGTGTGTGTATGTGTGTGTCACTGTATGAGTGTGTGTGTATGTGAGTGTCACTGTATGAGTATGTGTGTGTGTATGTGTGTGTCACTGTATGAGTGTGTGTGTGTATGTGTGTGTCACTGTATGAGTGTGTGTGTATGTGTGTGTGTGTGTGTGTGTGTCACTGTATGAGTGTGTGTGTGTATGTGTGTGTCATTGTATGAGTGTGTATGTGTGTGTGTGTGTGTGTGTGTGTGTGTGTGTGTGGCTTCAGAAATGAAAGCCATCGGGGGCCCACAATGTAGCACCATGAAACAGTTGGATGCACAGGCCATATTACATATATACAATTAATATCCCACCGGAAAACGGCACTATATGTTCACTAAGATATTACATTACTGAATTTAAACAATATTAAGTATATAGTATATACTCTTCTAGAGGTTAAACACATTCACACACATACACTCACACACACACACACAAACAAACACACAGAAGTAATAACCCTATAACACTGGTGTACAAAACAGGAAGAACATCCTCTAGTGGCAACTGAAGATAAAACCCAAAGAGCAAAGCTGTGGATTGTGAGGTTATTACTTTTGACCTTTACTAAGGACAACATCTGTGCAGCTGCTTGTTGTTCCTGATTGCACACGGGCAGTCATTAGCATTAGCGTGTCGCTCTGTGTTAAACGTAACTGAATGTGAACGCGGGGGCTAATATGCTAAGCTAACTTAACAGGTCCCTCACAACTGAAGCACAATGTCGCCCGTACTGCATACCAGGATCCGCAGGTGTCTTGTTGGTGTAGGTGTGTTAATGAGACTTAAAATCAGATTTATTTTTTAGTGGAAAATGAGCTTGTTCACTTGACATGTCACATTTTCGTAGCCCATTGGCGCATTTTGAAAAATGTCTCATGTAATTTTCAATATGTTCTACTTTTATTTAGCAAATAAGTTTAATAAATACAATTTAACATTTGAATATAAGACTACAATACTTGTTCAGGTTGATTAGTTTTGGTTTTTTAGTGTGTTTTCCCCTATGTGTGTCCACATTGAGAAAGATATGGACAGACCTTCAGTATGGTACATGATAGTACGTGTTATTAGGTCTGATTAGAATGTAATGACTCTGTATCCCTGCTGTGTGTGAGCCTTTAGGCTGTTCTGGGGAGGTTTCTGTTACTCCACCTAACTGTACACCAGCACCCAAACATCACTTTTTGACAGTTAGCCGTCACTCTTATCCAGCGGAACTTTCACAGCTTACATTTTTACATATTTATACAGCTAGATATTTTACTGAAGCAAATCAGGTACCCTTGCTAGAGGGCACAACGGCTGTGCTTTGCCTGGGAATGACACTAGCAACCTCAGCAGTGCAGTTCCCTTCTCACTGAAGCTTAGTGAGTGTGGGCTTTGTCAGTACTGGGATGGGAGACCTCCTGGGAAAACCAAGTTGCTGCTGGAAGTGGTGTTGGTGGGTCAGTACTGGTGAAATGACCCCCAATGCCCCAGTGCAGTGATGAGGACACTGTGCTGTAGGAGATATCATCTTTTAGATGAGACGTTAAACCCAGATCCCATGCCACTTTACAAAGATTAGGGGGTTCCCCGGTGTCCTGGCTAAATTCATACCCAGGGTCAAAATTCTCAACCAGCCACCTAGTCATTCCCTGATTCAATTGGAAAAAACATTGTTCTCGCCCTCCTCACCTCAGCTGGTGTGCAGTGAGCATTCTGGCACTAAATCGTAGTCATGCGTCACCCAGGTGGATGCCACACATTGGTTGTGGTTGATGTTCTCCCCTTGAGTGCCCAGAAAAGCGCTATAGAAATGCAATGATATATCTAGCTACTTTCAGTCAGGGAGTGATCAGGTATAAATGTTGAATAAATGTATTCTGTATGACCTAAAGCAAGCCTTCTCTCCCCCCCCACCCTACCTCCAGGGACTGGGCAGCCCTGCAAGGACCCATGGCAGGGTCCCAGCCTCCCAAAGTACCCCTGGGTCCTGGGTACATCGAACACCCCAGGTCAACGACATGGAGTTAACCTGGCAGGAGCTGATGGCTATCACCGAACTCCAGGTCAGAAAACAAAGGGTACATTTCAGTGCTCCAGAACGGACTCTGAGAAAGGGTTGCTGTGTTCCTCAAGTTCCTAAAATTGACATGAGAATTTCTGTGCAATGCCACAGAGAGCCTTATAGAGTGTCCTTCAGAGGTATGGGGAAGGCAATGTGGAAGCTGTCATTTTTGCATATATTTAGGGCATTTGGATTTGAGATCAAAAGGAACAGACAATCAGCTCTCTTTTAATGGTATTTACATGCACATTTACAGTCTCCATTTTAAAGGAGTACAGATATTTTGTAAAGCTGGTTAAGTCAAGGACTCCTGCATCACCTATAATGAGAAGTTAAGGGCACTATCATTTATTGCATAGAATCGTGAACGGTTGCCTGTTGAAGGTGAATGCAAAGGTGGCCACGGCAAATGCAAAGACATCACAGACAGACACTACATTACTGACCAATGGGACCAAAGCAGTTTCCCAAAGACTTCCCAGTGTAAGCTAGCAGCAACATGCATACTGCTCCTTGTGAAAAAAAAAAAGCAAAAAGGAAGAAACTCAGATAAACGATGCAACAATGGGCCGATTGAGTGATGGGAGGATAAGGAGAGGAGAGGAGAGAGGAGGGGAGGGGGTGGGTGGGGAGGGGAGGGGAGGGGGTGGGTGTTGTAAGCTGCAGACTGCCCCCCTGCCAGGCACAATGGCCATCTGTTTCCACAAGAAACCTGACCAGACCTGAGAGGAGCTGTGTGGAGTGGGGTGTGTGTGTGTGTGTGTGTGTGTATGAGTGAGTGCATGCGTGTGTGCATGTGTGTGCATGTGTGTGTATGAGTAAGTGAGTGAGTGTATGTGTGTGTCTGTATACGAGTGTGTATATGCGTATGTGTATGAGTGAGTGCATGCGTGTGTGTGGAGTGTGTAGGTGTGTGTTTGTGGGTGTGTGGGGCATGGGTGTGTGAGTATACATGTCTACGCATATGTGTGCGTGTATGCATGTGTGTGTGAGTGTATGTGTATGTGTGTGTGTGTCTGTATACATGTGTGTATATTCATATATGTGTGTGTGTGTGTGTGTGTGTGTGTGTGTGTGTGTGTGTGTGTGTGGAGTGTGTACGTGTCTGTTTGTGGGTGTGTGGGGCGTGGGTGTTATACGATCAGCAGGTGACTGCTGGATTAGGGGGGTCCCCCTCCCATTCGCCTCCTGGCTCACTTAAATGATTCATACCAGCTTCTCCAAAAGTCAAAGTGCTGTGAATGCTACTTTAAACTCCCAAAGTCACAGTCCTGTGAATGTGACTTTAAACTCCCAAAGTCACAGTCCTGTGAACACTACTTTAAACTCCCAAAGTCACAGTCCTGTGAATGTGACTTTAAACTCCCAAAGTCACAGTCCTGTGAATGTGACTTTAAACTCCCAAAGTCACAGTCCTGTGAATACGACTTTAAACTCCCAAAGTCACAGTCCTGTGAATACGACTTTAAACTCCCAAAGTCACAGTCCTGTGAATGTGACTTTAAACTCCCAAAGTCACAGTCCTGTGAATGTGACTTTAAACTCCCAAAGTCACAGTCCTGTGAACACGACTTTAAACTCCCAAAGTCACAGTCCTGTGAATACGACTTTAAACTCCCAAAGTCACAGTCCTGTGAATACGACTTTAAACTCCCAAAGTCACAGTCCTGTGAACACTACTTTAAACCCTCAAAGTCGCAGTCCTGTGAATGTGACTTTAAACTCCCAAAGTCACAGTCCTGTGAATACGACTTTAAACTCCCGAAGTCACAGTCCTGTGAATGCTACTTGAAACTCCCAAAGAGGGGCCATGTGTACACTGTAAGAGCAAATTCAACACTAAGCATTTTACTGTGCGTGTCACAGTTCACACATTGCGTATGTGAGAGCAGCCATATTGAATGGGATGGCAGAACGGCCCTGTGTGGAGAGGCCGTAAAATGGCTGCAGGGTGGAACAGGTTAAGGATGTGATGTGTGCAAGAATACAGTTCAGTCATCATTTCCGTCTGCTGATTCTGAGATAAAGGACAGACAGGCACGACAGGCATTAACCCATCCCAAACCCCCTCCCTACAGGAGTTGGAGGTGCCCAATGACAGCACGTTCCAGCCGACCACGTACCCGCCCTGTGAGGCCATGGCGGCCTTCGATAGTTTCGGAGGGGGCCAGCCGGCCCCACAGACCCTCCTTCACGGCTGTGGCGCTAATCCCACCAGCGATTTTGCGGGGCACTACCCTGAGGTGATGTCAGCATGCCAGCACCCTTCAGAGGCCCAATACGGGACCCTCCGGCCCCACCCCACCGGCCGGCTGTTCCCCCCCACCCCCCACCCCCTGCAGCCTGGCCTCCCCAGCCTGCTGGAGCACGTGGGCCCCGGAGACGGGCCCCTCACAGACCTTTTGGGCATCCCCCATGGCCCCACCCTGGGGTTCGGGCCATACAAGCAGCAGGTCGCCTCTGATGACCTGGAGTCAGACTCAGGCCTGTCACTAGGCTCCAGCCCCCCTCTGGCTTCCCCCGGGAACATGGCCAATCCGGGCGCCCCTCCCTACGGCTGCGCCGAGGGGGGGGCCCTTGGGTACTGCGGCGGGAACCCGCCAGAGGGCGGGGCCAATCTGTGCGGGCCGTCGAGAGGGAGGCCTGAGCGTTTTTATCTGTCAGACCCCCAGCATGGAGCCAACCCCTACGCTTACCCAGCACCCCCCTCCGCTTACTACCCCCCACTGCCCCCCATCCAGCCCCAGCCTGCCCCGCCCAAACACCCCCAGGCCTTTGCCCTGCCCCCGCACGACTCGCACCATAAAGGGCCGGGCCCCCCGGGCCCCCAGGACCCGTACGGGAGGCCCAGGGGCCCGGCGGATGCCCCGCTCAGCCGCGACCAGAGGCGGGCCCTGGCCCTGAAGATCCCCTTCCAGCTGGAGAAGATCGTCAACCTCCCCGTGGACGACTTCAACGAGCTCCTGAGCAAGTACTCGCTGGGCGAGGCTCAGCTGGCCCTGGTGCGTGACATCCGGCGGCGCGGCAAGAACAAGGTGGCGGCGCAGAACTGCCGCAAGCGCAAGCTGGAGAGCATCGCCCTGCTGGAGGCGGAGCTGGGCCAGCTCCGGGGCCGGCGCGAGCAGCTCTCCCGCCAGCGGGCCGAGTTCCAGCGGGGCCTCAGCCTGGCCCGCGGCCGGCTCTCCGACCTCCACGCCCAGGTGTTCTCCGCGCTGCGGGACGACCGGGGCCAGCCCTACTCCCCGCTCCAGTACTCCCTGCAGCAGGCCAGAGACGGGGGCTTCTTCCTGGTGCCCCGGAGCGGCGGGGACGGAGAGGCGGAGCTTAAGACACAGAGCTTCGCGGCGCACTGACGTGAGGCCCGGTCCCAGACTCGTCCCCCTCCTGCGGTCTGGGGGGGGGGGGGTTCTGAAAGCCGCTCGCTATCCTTCCACAGAGCTCTGTATCGCTGCATTACCGGCTCCATTCAGTTCAGCTTCTGCCCTGGTTCTGAGAACATGAACACAGACCTGGGGCTGCTCTTCAGGGCCTTACAGCCGCTACAGCCTTAAAGCAGCTACGTCATTAAAACAGCTACACCATTACAGCAGCTACACCTTTACAGCAGCTACAGCCTTAAAACAGCTACAGCCTTAAAGTAGCTACAGCCTTAAAGTAGCTACACCTTTACAACAGCTACAGCCTTAAAGCAATTTCACCCTTAAAGCAACTACACTCACAATGTAGCAGTTGCTTCCCTCCCTGTTACCTATATACACTCAGTGAGCACTTTATTAGGGATTTATTAGACTTATTGGTCTTCTGCTGCTGTAGCCTATCCACTTAAGAGGATGTGTGTTCAGAGATGCTCTTCTGCATACCACTGTTGTAATGTGTGGTTATTTGTGTTACTGTCATCTTCCTGTCAGCTCTGACCAGTCTTCTCTTCTGACTTCTAATTAACAAGGCAGAACTGCTACTCACTGGATGTGGGTGGGTTATTTGCACTATTCTCTGCAAACTCTAGAGACATGCATGGAAATCCCAGGAGATCAGCAGTTTCTGAAACCACCCTGTCTGGCACCAACAATCAATCTACATTCAAAGTCACTGAGATCACATTTTTTTCTTCATTCTGATGATTGATGTGAACATTTACTGAATCTCCTGACCTGTATCTGCCTGATTTTATACATTGCACTGCTGCCACACGATTGGCTGATTAGATAATCGCATTAATAAGTTGGTGTACAGTTGTTCCTAAAAAGTGCTCAGTGAGTGTATATTTCATAAACCCAGTGCTTGCGCTTCCCCATATGTGCTGGTTTTCATTTGCCTCTGTCAAGTTTGATAGACCTTTTACCTGAACCACAGGTGATGGTTCAGGATGGTTATGGGTGAGAATTACTCCAGGTGAAACTGAGAATTACAAGGTATGGAGGAACCTTGGGCTGGATTTTGGCCTTTTCCATTTAAATGAGTAAAACCACTAACCATTCAAGCGAAGCTAAATTTCTCAGCCGACAGAAGGTTCTGGAACAATGTTCTTCCGATACCTGGCTTGGTTTAACCCCTGGTGTGAGAGCCAGTACAAAGCTGCCTGTCAAAACCTGCTCCTGGAGTTAACCCTGCTGCAGCCGTGTCTAAAAAGCCGGTTTAGTTGTCCCATTATGTTTCCGTGACCCTGCATATACATGACATCCTCTCTTAATAAAACATAATAGGCTGTGTGTATTACCAGTTTGTAAAAGTCCCAAATGTCTGTGAGGGGGCCTGTCCCCAGGGCCCACGTGCCCCACATAAGGGGGCTTGATTGAGATGTCGACAGTTTTAAAGAACACCAGATACATACATGATTCTATGTCAGGACCAGGGCCGAACCTGACCACCATCTTAGCAGACAAAGCGTCTTCAGCAAATCCGGGAAGCCTGCAGTATCTCTCAACATGTAAGGCATTCATTTCAGTCCATCATGCCTCATCACAAAGGCCTACATGGAAACCACAAAAACCTGCAGATACTGTGACCCCCAGGGTCAGAATTGGCCCTTAAGCAGCCAAAACTGGGATTACAACCAGCAAGCCTGTGCTAGAACCCAACAGGCTAAATAAAGGCAACAGTATTTCCAATATGTAATGAAACTGGACTGAAAGTCTGAAGGTTTTCCTGCCACTAACCCATTTATCTCCAGATGGGTGTGTTATAGCTGTTAAAGCTCATGTGTTCAGTGTTGGCGGCCATTTTGACGCAGTGAACGGGGGCGCACAAGGCTGGATGCCCTTCAGGATTTCCCCAGGACTGGAACAAGCCCACCCAGGGAAAGGGCTCAGAAACCCTCCACATCAAGTATTTGAGCATAGTAATGTTAAACTGCAAAGACTGACGCTGCTTAATGTTAAATGAATTACTTTTGTTTGGGGACAAGCTGGAATTCAGGTTTGTTTTTGTTTTTTTTACTGAAATAAGGTGAAAACTCCTATTGTATATTGACCACCACATTCTCATTTGATGATCAGCAAATCCTCCGGATAACTGTAGCATCAAATCCAATTCTGAGTATATGTTTATGAATGAGACATTTGTTTTTAAAGATTTTTTTATTGAAAAATAAAATAAATTTTACAAAATGAAACTGTCCAGCAGCCTTCAGTGTAGAAAATACGCATTCCTCTTCTGTCATCCTTGAAGGTAAGACCAAAAAAGGTTTGTCAACGAAAAGAGCTCATTTGACGTAGCCAGCACCCATCCCCACCCCCATCAATCCTTTCACTGCAACAGGCATTGTGCCGACCAATGAAAAGCTCAGTGGGACATATCTCCCAATCAAATTAACGTTACAACATGCTCTCATAACCACCTATCTGGGTAATTTCAGGCAGCACAGTGCCAGGGAGTGTTACAGCATTAACTGTTTGGCCTGAGGACGGTCAGAAAATGCACACCTGTGTAGAAACAATCGCCGAGCAGACCGTGCGGCAGCCACCTGTGCAGGTGTGGGGGTCCAGTCTGTTGATTCAGTTTCCTAAAAAGGAGATTTAATGGAGAGGGGGGAAAGGCAACATCAAACTTGGAAAATATTTAGTGCATAAAATTGTCTACAGTAGAGATCCTCAACGCTGACCCTGAAGGACAGTAGACTACCACTCTCATTCCCCCTTTAAGACAGGACACCATGTGTGTGGGGTCTCTGGCCAGTCGGCAACATGAATCAATGCAAGTCAGATAGAAAAACTAGCAGTACAACTGACTGTTGGCCAGATTTGAGTATGCTTGATCTACAAGTACAAACAAAAAAAACCTCCCCATGTGTTTACAGGCACTACAACACCAATGAAGTGGACAAAATTATAAACAGTAGGGATTATAAAGTCTGGACCAAATTTCAGGACAGCATTGAGCCACACAAGCAATGAATGTAGTGAAAATTTAAACTCATCAACTTTTATTTCAATTAACCAGGAAGAAACTTGTGGTCATGATGCAGAAGCTCAAATGTTGGCATCACAAACCTCAAACTCCAACGTTTTGGCTCTTACCCATAGTTAAGAGTAGATTGCCATCAATTTCATTCATGCGCATCCAGTACAAAAAAAATTACAATATTTACAGGCTGCATTTGAACGGAATGAACTTTAGTTTTGCCAAGTGATGGAAATAAATGCAAGTTGGGGGTTGCCAGGTATGAGTCACTGACTAAACTCGCTCTCCCGCTTCTGCGCCAAATGCAGCCAACAGTGCACACCTGGCAACACCACACGCTTCAAGCAGCACAGCTACTTATCACTAATAATCAACACCAAAACCCATTTAGTCATTTTCACTAAATATCATGGTCTAATATTTTGCGCACTGACCATCGTATTTAACTATGGGTAAGAACCAAATGGCAAATTTCCCCCAGAAGTTGCAAAAAATAAATAAACAGCTTTTCAGCAAGAGAGGGTGTCATGGACTATTGACAGATTAACATGCCGACTAAGATGTGCTATGCTACATTCATAAACACAAGCAAAGCAAAATTCGGGAAGGGAAATCTTACCTACTTTGCAAGGTATAAAAGCACCACCTTTTCGTAGCTGCTAGTCTCAACCTGCTGTCTCACCTGCCTCCTGCTTCTGGCTCCTGGTTGCTGGTCTTGCTACTCCAAGCTAGTCTCTCGTCTGCTACTCTCCAATAGGAAGACGTGACGCAGAAACACTACAATCAAGCAATTCCTTTCCTCCATTAAACCAAAAAAACGAAAAAAGAAAAAAGAAAGTTTCCAGGCAGTGCGAATGGGCCTTTTAAAGATCGGGGCCTAAGATTGTGAGGGGCATGGAGTCGGAAACAGGTTCAAATTTTATGCACTGTCCACTCTAAAGACTGGGTCGATGGTACATTTAGGCCAGGTCAAAAGGTGCACGAGGTAAATTAATGTATTAAGAAATTAGTTCAGATACAGTTCTAGAATTGGGTTGGTACAGCTAGTACACCAAGAGTTGAGCGCAGGATGTTAGACAGCAGCCGAGGGACAGACAAGCAGTCCTGACTGCAGAGGGGAGCTCAGACTGCTTGAGGAGCAGGGTAGAGGTGAGGTCAGCCCATTCAGAGAAGATCATACAGAGAGCACTGGACTAAGCAGGGGCCTGGCAGGACAGTAGGCTTCAGTACGGACTGCAAGCCAGAGGGCCTGTTCCTCATCACACCAGAAGCCCGGGGGAGAGGTTCATTCTATTCAGGTCAGAACTGCAAGGCAGTGACTATAGAAGTGTGACAGGATGGCTGAAGAGCTGACTGACAGTTCATATGGAACAAGTATCCAATACAGACCGAGGTCACCTTTAGAAACGAGTGTAGGATTAGCTCTGTCGGTCACAGCTGCAGCAGGGAATTGGTAGCAGGCCCAAAGCATTTGCTGTGCTCTGAACAAGGAGGTTTCTAAAGTTTGACCACGGTGCACATCGAATATAACTAAAAAGCATGGCTATTGACAGATTAGTTAACGAGTTCACAGCAGTCTGCCGGTATGAGTCCTGCACACCTAGGACCTTCCCCTCAGCAACCATTAGTAAGCGTTCTGGCAAACACCAGCTGCTTTTACCCGAAAAAACTCACAGGAGTTTGAGTGCTGTATGGCATGTGATTTGCGTGTGTTCCCATTCACCGATCAGAAGCAGCTCTGGAGTTTGTGCAACAGCCTCTACCTGTCCCTGCTCTACAGGAGAGGTAGACCCATTAGCGCCCGTACCATTAGCACGTACAGCTGCTCCTCCAACTCAGCCGCTGCTTCGCTCAACCGGTTACCGTGTTGAAGGTCTAATGACCTTCACAGTATTAAGAGGGAACAAGACTTCAACTAGAACTGTTGTCCAGCAAACAAGCGAAAGCAGGGAAGAACCGATACATACACTCCTACAAGACACTCAGACAACACTTTCCTTTAAAAAAGGAACTGAAAGATGGTTTTATTTCAAAAACACATGATTTGTTGCAGTTACATTTAAAAAATAATCAAACAAAAACACCCTAATGGGCACCAAACTAAAATTTACATAAAACATCGGAATGCTTTTCACAGAAACAAAAAGGGCATCTATATAAAATATTCCCGCATGGCGGCAGGAAACAAACACGTTTCTTCCCTGCTACTGTGCATCTGTGGGCGCTGCTGCTGTAATACCCCACCACCGTTTGGCTGAGCAGATCTATGGCGTTAAGCCTGACGCTTCCCTGTCCCCTCTCTGGCTCTCCTCTCCTCTCTCCTCCCTCCTAAGTACTGTACCCTGTTGAACAATACGGAACATGGTTAAACTGTGCAACTGGCTTTAAAAAAAAATAATAAAACGCATCTACTACATTTAAGAATTGAGGATGAAAAGTTACCAGGAGTAAGCCTTCACTCTTGAAAGCAACAGAACTGGAACAGGACCGTTCGCTAAACGAGGTTCATTACCCCCACAACCATTAGGTGAAAGGTTAAGGTTCACCACTGGCTCCTCACACTGCTTAACTTTACCAAGTAAACATATCGATCCTAAAGCCAGTCAGCCCTATGGGTTTCTCTTAAACTGCTGGCCCTCAGACACTGATCTGAGTAGGACTGGAGTAGCGCTAGACTGGGCTGGGAGCTGGCTGCTGTGGTGGAAATGGCGACGCTTACCTCCCCGGAAGTGCCTAGAACCGCCGTCCCCCACCTCCACTGCCGCCATATCCACCACTGCTGGAGCCTCCGCCATATCCACCTGCTGAGCAGGCAGCCAATCAGCACAGGCCTAGGCCCCAGGTTAACCAATCTGCACGACTCTGCCCAGGCACTCACCTCCACCGTACGGGCCTCCGCTGTTCCTGGCTCCGCCCCCGAAGTTGCCCCCCCCCTTCATCGGGCCGTAGTTGGAGGAGCCCTGGCTGTTGTAGTTGCCAAAGTCATTGTAGCTGTTGCCCCCAAAGTTTCCTATAAACGAGCCAGGACAGAGCTCGTCACTCAGGTGCCCTGGCCTTCGTAAAGCCAAGGAAAACTACGGTCCTACATTTCAGCCATTTGGGCTGCAGATCCAAAGACTTGAGGAATTCAGCAGTTGCAGTCAATGTTCATGTTAAGACAGGGGAGTCCAATCTTATCCAGAAAGGGCCGGTGTGTGTGCAGGTTGTCGTTTTAGCACAGGACTAAGACAGCTGATTCTACTCAAGGTCTTGATTAAAGACCACGATTAGTTCATTCGTATAATCAGGTGTTACTGCTGGGTTAAAACAAAAACCTGCACCCACGCCAGCCCTTTTAGGATAAGATTAGATAAAAACTCCCAATTAAAGCCTCCATTTATAGGTAGGTCACTAATAAGTTGACCTGCCTGCAGCAGTTCATTGATCAGGCTGAAAAACAGCGACTCACCACCACCAAAGTTTCCGCCACCTCCTCCTCCACCGCCACCACCTCCGTTGTTGTAGCCGTTATATCCTCCATTCCCGCCATAGCCGCCTCCGCCACCGCCTTGGTTACCACCGTAACCCCCCCCCTGCCCACCGCCGTATCCACGGTTACCCCCGTATCCAGGACCACCACCATAACCACCTTAAGTAAACGGAAGCAGAAAAATACTGTAAAACAGGCACAAAATCCATTTCCACTTCCTCTTCACCTGCACCAACAGCAGTTCGCCGGTTGATTTTAGTCCGGGAAACTGACTTCAGCAGCACTGTGCATATCAAAGCGCCAGCCCAAATAAGGGACTGTACAATTGAATTAGAATATTTTGGCAAGAAATTTGCAAAGGCCTTGCAGAAAACAGGCACCCCTGATCCTGGTATTGGCCATATTGTGGTCAGAGGGGTTCATGTCAAACATGTAATCACTAACGGCAACATTTCAGTTCAGCAGGCATTCAGATTAGTTGATTGATACATTAGCCTTTATGGCAAATTCTAGGTAAAGGTATAATACAACGCTTTACATACACAATGGAGATACACACATACAGAAATAACTAATCACTTCCTGAGAATTGATAGAATTTATTTGCAGGAATTTCTTTAGAATGAGTTGACAGCTGAAGCGCTTACCATCTCCTCCTCCAAAGCCACCTCCGTTATTGTATCCATCACCCCCGCCATAGCCACCTCTTCCACCTGAAACAATAACACGGAGGGGGAGGGTCAGTGACATTCACAACAGTCACACTGCATTATTTCTGATATAAAAGAGAATCAACTGGAAAGAGGTGGTGCTGCACCACATACCACGGTCACCGAAGTATCCACCCTGGACAAAATCATTACCTCCATAACCCCCACCTCGTCCAAAATTACCACCGCCTCGCCCTGGGAACAGAGAGAGGGGGGGGGGGGACATTGAAAGAGTTAAGCTTTTTAAAAGTGACTTTGGTGGGAATGGAGGGGGTTGTCACACCCAAAGTTCTTACCCCTCATACTCGTACCAGAGCTGGCCATTTCCTGCTTGGAAAGTGCTTTCCTGACTTCGCAGTTGTGTCCGTTCAAGGTGTGGTACTTCTGAACTGGAGGGGGAAAAAGGGAATTACATTCTGAAATACCAGCAGACCGTACATGCACATAGTAACACTGCATCTGAAAATTGAAATAAAAATAGCAGTTTTAATGCAATCAGGCAGGACCAGATGATCCGAGCCAAGACTTACTAACTATCCTGTCCACCGCGTCGTGGTCGTCAAATGTTACGAAGGCAAAGCCCCTTTTCTTTCCACTGGCCCTGTCGGTCATGATCTCGATCACCTCGATCCTGCCAAACTGTTCAAAGTAGTCTCGCAGGTGGCACTCTTCCGTGTCTTCTTTGATGCCACCAACAAAGATCTTTTTCACAGTCATGTGTGCACCTGGTCTATTTGAATCCTGGAGTACAAAAAGCCAAAATTAGTCCAGAGTTAGCAGAAGGGTGTGCGCTTTTAATTAACATCTTCAGACCAAAACGAAGCACTTCCAAAAGCGAATCCGACTCACCTCCCTAGAGACCGCCCTTTTCGGCTCCACTACCCTGCCGTCCACCTTGTGTGGACGCGCCTCCATGGCTGCGTCGACCTCGTTCACAGAAGAGTACGTCACGAACCCGAACCCGCGCGATCGCTTTGTGTTGGGATCCCTCATTACCTGCACACAAATCCACCACATCCGAATTAAATGCCACGAAGATACGGTTATACACTCGGGAGCAAAAGGGCACAGAATACTGTACCCTAAACGTCAACGATACTCACCACGCAATCTGTAAGCGCACCCCATTGTTCGAAGTGGGCCCGCAAGCTTTCGTCCGTCGTTTCAAAGCTAAGCCCTCCAATAAACAGCTTGCGGAGCTGTTCTGGTTCACGGGGGGCCTGTAGTAGAATAGGACATTTGAGGAAAAATAATCAAATTAGTAACGTCATCAATGGACCCGCGCGATTGTCTTCAAGGAAGCGATCAGGCAACGGCAGAGAATGTTAACCAGTTTAAGAACGCATGTGACCACACTAAAAACATTAAAATTGCAGTAAAAACAGGGGAGGCAATGACTGGTCTAGCAACTTAAAGATAATGTAGTTCGCTTTTCAATCGTGACGTTTTCAGAGAAGATTCGATCCTGGGCAGGCTAACGTTAGCTTACCCAACAAAGACTTTCTCTGTGGGGACGCCATGTTCCCGAACATGAGCGTCCGCACAAAGCACTGTTTGTGAAATGAATACAACCATCATGACTTAACAAGAACCTATTAAACACCACAGATTGCATTAATAATAATCCATAGACCGGGTACTGCAAGCCTTCCTCATGAACCACGGAGGAAAGCTCACAGGCAAAGTAACAATCCCGGCCGGTTTCAGATCATGCGGCCTACAAAATGGCCGTGCTTTAGTTCTAAACGTTCACAAGCATGCAAGCTATGGAGTCGATCATTCTTTCGCCCGCTAACGTTACCGAAATGTAAAATAAGACGTAGCAAATGATGATTTAAAAAAAAAAAAAAAATTTTAAGAATATATGCACAAATAACAATAAACTTACCTCCTTCGACATCGTGTGGTTCGTTCACCTTGCTAGAAACAAACCTACGCAAAATAAAGGTCGCGGTGAGTGTGGCGTGTTGCGAACAACCAAAAGAGTAGATTAAGTAGGAGGGAATGGTCCGCCCAGCCACTGCAGCAATTGGTTATACATTCCCGCTACACTCGTATTGGGATGTCTAGATTGAATGTGATTGGCTGAAAAAACGTCGATTACAAGACTCTTGGTTTGATAACCAATAGCAATATACTTTTAAACGGAATTAGCGTCCATACTGTACTTTGATAGGTGGCTCTAACTGTCCTTTAAAAAATTGCGCCCCTCTTCCAGTGGATCAAGAAATGTTAAAGAGCTGTGATGCTGCACAGGGCACGCCCACATTCCCCTGTAAATGTGTCATATTTATATTTTATCATAATGTGAAATGCAATTAATAGCATAAGTGGGCACTGACCATTTTGTTAATTTCCTTAACGTTAGTGACATACAGTCCTAAGCGTTATGTCGAACATACCTGTACATTACATATTTTGCCGTTTAAGCCGTGATTAATTGTTTGGGTAAATACATACGCTGGTTGGTTGATAAAAAATTTAATTTTTTAAACATAAAGAATGTCATTTAATATTTGAATGTGAAATTTCTGCTTTCAGAAAAGTACTGCTTTCTTTATGTGTATTTGACCACAACACGAAATAACCTTGCGCGTGCGCGATCCGCCATTGTGTGTTTTGGCGCGCGCATCAACGCAGCCAGGAGGGGAGAGAGAAGCGCAGGGCGCTGAGGGGAAGCAGCGACGAAGCGGGGCATACAGACACAAAATACTGCGGGTAAGTAGAATTCTTGTCCGTCACGAAAAAGACAAGAATGGCATACAGAACACAAAGGCGAGGGAGGATGGAGTTTTCAGTAATACTCTCCACTTGGCGACAACGTTTAAATACATGTTAATTGTTGCTGTAGACTAGTCTATATGGTTTCAGGAAATATAGCTAGCTCGGGCTATGTAGTGGCTGGGAATGGAAGCTAGAAAGATGGAGGATGACTGACAGCCGTATGGACGAATCGGTGTGCTTAAATGCTCTGGACGGTTTTGAAGTCGTTCTGCGCTGTCTAATCGGCGAAGATGGTGGAGGAGTGATTTCCTGGAAGAATCGTTTTCGTTACTGCCATGCGTGCTGTGCAGCTAGCTAATTTGCACAAAATATAACTCGCCTCATGCATTCTATGTAAACGAACAGTGATATAGCATGTAATGGAAAATATTTGAGACGTGGCCGAAATAAGGTATTCGAGCTGTGGTTGCTGAAATCGGAAAACAGTCTTGCACACGACCAAAACAGGGCCGAGGTCTGCGTTCCTCAGTACACCCCGCGCTCTAGCCAGCCAGCTAACGGTAGTTGGTTAGCTCAGTTTTTGATTTGATGCCGGGAATGGAAACGTATCTTACATCTTACCGGCAAGTCTCCGAGCTGGAACCCATAGCAAATGCATTCACGACATGTACCCTTCCATTTACACCAATATCATGCATGCTGTTATTACCACAATTAATATAATTTATTTGGATTGTTTATCTTGCTGATGGTTAGCTAGCTAAGGAGCTATTCATTTGATTTCCTAGTTTAGCTATCTCGCGACAGTCATAAGGTTAGCTAGGTTGCGATAAAACCTGGTAACTTAGCTATCACCAAGTTATTTTTCAGCAATACGCAGACCAGAAACATTTTTCACTCTTCTAGCCATCAATGGAAGCTAGCTAACTTGAATCGAAAGTGTTGAAGACCGCTTGTTGGTGACCGGCGACTGCAAGTGGTGAAAATGCTAGATAGCTATATTCCTGAAATGATGAGCTAAATGAAAAGTAAGTTGCTGTGGTGTCAACATTTGCTTTGGAGTTACAATAAGTGTAATTAGAGGTAGGGAACACTATGATTGGTTTCCGTTGGCTACTTCGTTACTGTCCGTTTGGGCTAGCAAAGCCACATTCATGGGTGTGATTTCTTGTCTGAGCAAAAGGACCACAATGATGAGACCTGTCGACAAACCAAACGCATATAGGCAAGTCAACCTCCAAAGTAGTCGGTAACATTAAAGACGAGTCCTAATAGCTGAAAACTAGGTAATGTGTAAACATGAGAGATGGATAGCTACTATGTCCAGTAATTACTGGTGGGTTTGTTTTGGGGACTTGTGCGAACATAATTGCTTATATTTGATTATGTAATTGGCTATCTCGGGCTGTGAATTTAGATGATCATGCCTGTTTGCAATTGAAGGATAGAGAAGAAGTCCATTAACAAATAATGACTAGCTACCACGCGGAAGTGGGGGTTGGGGAGTCAGATAGGCGGCCTGTAAGACTCCCAAATTCCGCTATCAGGCAGCGCGGGGTGTGGGCGCGTTGTTGGGGACCTGTGGCATCTCTCACCGCGGCAAAAGGTACAACCAGCGGCCCTCATAACGCTACTGTGTGGCACGGAGGTGTGTGGTGTTATCCTACCCTAATACAAGGATCTGGCTTGAGGTCCGTTAACGTTCCAGTGTCTCTAAAGATGAGACCCTTCACAGAATGTTTTCTCGACAGTAGTAAACATCCAACCCCATTCATAGAGCACCGATTTGTGTCCTGATTTTCACAGTATTGTGGTCTAAAGAAAATGCACTTCAGTTAACTCGAAAGCAGCTCAAGCTTGTTTCAGAAGCTGTACAAATGAGCAAGCGTATTGATTTTATAGCACCTCATTCGCAGCCACAATTATAAATGCCAGTTTTCATATCACACTGGGGCTTTCCATCTTTGTTTCCAAAGTTGAGACTCCAAAAGGCCCATATCATAATATTAGATCTATCTATTAGATACTGCACCACAATTTAGTGCAGTAGTGTTGGGGTGCATTCATTTTCAGAGATTTTTCAGACTGAAATTAGATTAAAGGTAATTTCTTGAAGAATAATTGCATGCTGTACCCATGTACCTGTACTAGCATGCTGTCACTTTCTTCTTTGGAGATACTATTATGCCCAAATACAATTATGCCCTAATACCACCGTCGTCAAGTTCCGTATGAATAAAAAAAATATCCTGCATTACATCCTGCAAAACTGTCTGCCAAGCACAAATGTGCCGTAAAACTTGAATTATATGCAACAACAAATTAATGTGGAATGTTAATTTAGTAACAAGCATATATGTTTCTCACATGACAGGGTAAATTGTCCTCCATTAGACATTATAAATGTGTAATTAAAGACAAAGAACAGTTCCTTACACTACAGGAATTGTATTATGGGTATAGATTTGTATTAAAAATGTTTTATGTCTGTTTTAGGGGTGAACCGAGGGCATTGGGCTTCTGAGTGGCCGTTGGCGAGGAGATTGAGCTCAACGTTTTCACCTTTAGATCATCTGTGTCTTGACAACCACCTGGACTGAACCATCAGCAGTGAGTACTGCCAGCGCAGGCCCTGTGCGGACACAGCCTCACACGGGGGCAGAGTCGACTTACTACCACACTCTGGGCTCATCATAATCGCATATGTTTCTCCTCTCTTTTTTCCTTGCGCCTGACCCGGAAATCGATCGAGATCCGCCGTCTTTAAGGACTTTCCAACCTGTTAAGTGTTCCTTCTAGGAGCTAGAAGTAGAAGTTAGGAACAATCCTAAACTTTCCTTTCAGCCAGGAAACATGAGCAGCGCGTATTTGTGGAAGTATTTTCTCGTAAAGCATGACGTATAAATGATTGACCTGTCCGTCCACCTCTCCCCATCTTCCACGCTATGCCACGTCTGCAACTGACGTGATTTCGAACTGACGTTTGAAGGAGCAAGGACGTTCCATTCGCCTAATTCCCGTTTTCTTGATTTCCCCCTCTTCACTTCTTTCTCTCGCCTCTTTTTCTAGCCTCTCCCGATGGGTGGAGCTAGGAGTAGAAGCAAGGAAAAATGTGAAAAATTGTGAAAAATAAGCGATTGGAAAGAGCCCTTTCAGTCATTAAAAAAATGGCCTCTCCCGGAGCAGTTTGGTACGTAAGTGGCTTTGGCCCTGGCTTTTAGAACATTCTGGATTGTGGCCGGCTGACTGATTGACAGGAGACCTTCTTCTGTAGTGCTGGTGTGCATTCAGGTTTAATGTGACGGGCGTGTACCGGGGGGATTGGGGTTACACACTTAATGCAGGGCATCTGAGGCTTGTTGTGAACATTGGAACCTCACTCACACAGGGACAGACAGAACGACCACCTTCACACCTGATGGAGGCGGGGCCTTGACAGTGGCAGTGGTTGTGTCTCAGGTTGTGAGGTTATCGGGGTTCTATAAGGTGTTTAAGATTGACGATCAGAAATACAAGTTCTGGAATATGTGTTAAAAAAAGAAAATAAAAACAGCCTTTTTCATGAAGTACTTGAAAATGATAGCCTCCAAAATGAACTTAAAAAAAACAATTTTTTAACAAAGAATGTTGCGTGTGGCTATTTCCCAGCAATTTGTTAAGAGAAGATCATCAGTATCAATTGAGCCTTTTCTCCAGCTGTTGCGTAGCTGCCCATGTGACCACAGCACCAATGTGTCACAGGGTGTGTGGTCATGTGACCAGCACCATTGTTTCGCATAGTAAGCTTGGGAAGAGGCGTTGCCCAGAAATATTTTTCGAAAGAAAAAAAGAAAGATTTCCGTTCTGTGTTTCTTTACCTGAGAATAATCATCATGTTTTATACACAAACCGGTAGTTTAGTGCTTCACTGTTTGTATAGCCTAGAAAACAATAGTGTTGGGTAACTACAATATACTTTCAGTTACCTTGTGTTTAAGATAAATATGATGATTATGCTCGGATAATGAAAATCGCATTTTGATATAGGAATTATCTTCTCATCACTTCAACCCTATTACATAGTGAAATTATCATGGATCAGTCGTTGTTTTGTTTCATTGGTCCGGGTAGCTAACATGATTTCCAAGTAATGGTGCATTCACATTGCTTCTTCAAAATAAAAAATAAAACCTCTACTTTAATGGTCGGCATTTATATAGCGCCTTTATACAAAGCGCTGTACAATTGATGCTTCTCATTCACCCATACACTCACGCACCAATGGTGATTGGCTGGAATGCAAGGCACCAACCCGCTCGTCGGGAGCATTTGGGGGTTTGACCCACCCAGGGTGGGATCGGGGGTTTGACCCACCCAGGGTGGGATCGGGGGTTTGACCCACCCAGGGTGGGATCGAACCTGCAACCCTCCGACTGCCAGACGACCGCTCTTACCGCCTGAGCCCCTACATTACCCCTAATGTTCCCAGGTAGTGCCATTACAAGGCCATTTGTCTGTCATTATTGTCTATTTAGTAGTATTTATATTGTTAAGTACATGGAAAAAGATAAATAGAAAAATTGATGCCTTATGAGCTTTGTGAATCAGGAAGATTGCACTTATTTCTGGTTTGTGTAGCATTTTTTTACTAGTTGTAGGTTGAGATTTAGACCATTTGTTATCATGGTTTCAATTGCAAAAAGTAATACCTAGAAATGTTTCAAATGCTGTTTTCCTTTTTCAGACCCGTCACACATTTCAGTTGCTTGTTTTTTTTCTAGGTCATTAAAAATCGGGAAATGCTGCTTGGAAAAAGACCTTGAATTTAATTTCATGGTGTCTGTATGAACAGTTATGGGTCCCTCTGAGAAGCAGGCAGGTGACGTTAAAGAACTGACCGCAGTTGTGGGAATATCATGGGAATTCCCAGCCTGGGAAGAACCGGAGTGTGGCTATTGTCCCAACACACGACTCCGTTTGCTTCACTGCAGCGGATTCCGTCTGGGTTTAGGTAAATCTTAGATCTCATAGGAGCTTCTAAGTCACTCGGCCATCTTGGAATGCTGTTGCCTTCTTGGCTGATTATAATTTTGGTGATGGAAAAGCATAGTTTCTCGAAGTGATGCGGTTGCGATTGGTTTGACATAAATTGAAAGTCGCTATTAAGGTATCAGCTTGTGTTTTATAAACATGGTGAACTTCCAAATGAACCCCATGTCTGTGTGAGTTGGAAGGCACTGTCAGTTCATTATGTAATTATGTAATGTAATGTATCACATGCAGTTTTGAGTGCCAGCTGCACGTACATAGGCTCATTGCTTTTGGACTTTGGCGATAAGCGCAAGAATACATATAGCACCTTTTGTATAAAACCCGCATTGCCCCCCACTCCTCCATAGGCATAAGAGTCAGAGAACTACAATAATCTTCAGTTAGTTGCTTTATTATATACATTTTATTTAAGTCAAAGTAAATGATTGATCAATCGATTTTTATTTGGATCGCGCATTTTACGAAGGATTTGTGACACTTGCCAGTTTACCCTGGCCTAACCTCCCATTAAGCCAGACCGGGGCGGGTGGAGGGGAAAGGACATCTCCCTGGATGGCATGCATTAAGAAACCATGGGCAGAAGCAGAATCATGGGGGCCCATCCTCCTCTGGCAGCTTTAGGGTGTGGGGGTACCCCAAAAATATCTAATGCCAGTCATAAATAAAAGATGAAAGTTTGGTATATTAAAGCCCATCAGTAAAAATCTAGGATCGATTAAATAAAATGATCAGAAGCCAAAGATAAAGTTAAGTTTCAAGTTGAGACTTAAAACTACAAACTAACAAACGCTGGAGTGTCATCTAGCAATGCTAGCCTTACGTGCATTCACTGTTCTTGCAGACCATTTTTCCTCGAAACTGTTTTTTGGATGTGCAGTGCATTGCACTTGGGACTGAAAGGGATGGCATATTGTGTGTGTGTGTGTTTGTTTGTTTGTTTTTGGGGGGAGACTGACGGGTTTAACGGGATGTATGTGTGAAGCACCCACCGTTCCCCTGGGACATTGTCTGCCTCCCTGTGTCTCTGCCTGCTCTGAGCCCCGCTGGGGGCCGGAGGGGCCAGACTGCTTGTCTGGTGCATTATCCCCCAGGGACCTGGGCTGGCAGGCAGAGAGATGGCATACACACCTGTTTACCTCACCCTACCGCACACCCCCAATTATCTTTCTATCTATCTATCTATCTATCTATCTATCTATCTATACATTTTTCTATCTATCTATCTATCTTTCTATATATACATTTTTCTATCTATCTATATATGTATCTTTGGAAAATGTGCTTAGCAGATGGCTTTTTTGTCAAGTTATGGCAGTCATTTTTGGGTGAGTCTCAAAGCTGAGGGCAACACCACGAGTTTGCTCATCACTGCACGTGGGATTTTGGGAGTGTTATATGCTCAGTCATTTCTCTAATTTCATAATCTGGCTGTGTTTCCTGGTTCCTGTAGCTGCGTCCGGTTAAATCTAGATGACCTGTAGCGGTGTCGGGTTAAAGTCACAGTCTTAACACTGTGTAAAGTAGTCCTACCATAGGCACAGTCTTAGCACTATGTGAAGTAGTCCTGCCATAGGCACAGTCTTAGCCCTATGTGAAGTAGTCCTGCCATAGGCACAGTCTTAGCCCTATGTGAAGTAGTCCTACCATAGGCACAGTCTTAGCCCTATGTGAAGTAGTCCTGCCATAGGCACAGTCTTAGCCCTATGTGAAGTAGTCCTACCATAGGCACAGTCTTAGCCCTATGTGAAGTAGTCCTGCCATAGGCACAGTCTTAGCCCTATGTGAAGTAGTCCTACCATAGGCACAGTCTTAGCCCTATGTGAAGTAGTCCTGCCATAGGCACAGTCTTAGCCCTATGTGAAGTATTCCTACCACAGGCACAGTCTTAGCACTGTAAAGTCATGGTCATGACGCTGTTTCACAAAGGTCTCATACGGATCTAATTTCAGCAGTGTGATGGCATATCTGTAGCTGCATAGAAATCAGTGTTAAGTGGACGTATCTTCTAAGCACCCAGAGAAGCAGGTTAAACAGAACCGCCCCATCTGACTGAATATTCAGTAGGACTCTCACCTTTTTCAGGGGGTGGGGGGGGGCTGTGTGGCTTTATGCAGATAATCCCAATCAGCGGGCCTGTTTGCAGTTGAAAAGGTGCCCAATCTAAAAGAGCTTCTCAGAAAAGAGTACCCGGATTAGCATAAAACTGCCAAGTCGTCGACGCACAAAGGACGGTGGGATTGGAGCAGTTACTCGCCTCTTCCAGAGGTGCCTATTCCTTTCATTACATTTCTTTCATATTCCACCTCAGCGCTCTCCCGGGCGCTGACCACGCCTGCAAGCAGCTGTCAACTCACCTTGTTAGTCTTCACTTCACGCGTGCCGTTTATGTTTTGCCGTCTGGACGCGTGCTGTCCTTTTCAGCTATTTAGACACATCTTTCATTCAAGGGTCCTGGAAAAGATTTTCCAATATTCAGGACATGAACTAATGATTCCAAATATTGGAGCAAAGAAAAATCTGATTTGACCACAACTAGACTTTTACAAGATTTGCAATTCCATGAGAATCGAATGTACAAAACAAAAAGAGGATTTGGTAGTTTAGAAAGTATTGAATAAGCACCTTTTGCTTAACAATTGATCAAGGTATAGGATTGTGTCTACCATGAGTAATTGTGGGCGAAGAACTACTAACAATCATTATTTCCAGTAGCAGGATATTGTGCTCTTGGTAACGGTTGTCCTTCAGCACAGATCTCCGATCGGCTCACAATCCTTCAGTTAATAATAAAAAGAGAAATGGTGGCAAAAACTGGCATCAGCTCCGTGCCATAATGAGTACATTTATACTTCCGCCATAAACTTTGAATGTGGTCAAAGAATATCGTTTTACTCCCATATTCTGAATCATAAGTTCATGTCATGATTTTATAGGAGTCGTTTGCGCGGTTGTGTGTAAGTTTGCGTGTGTAAGTTTGCATGTGTAAGTGTGGCTCTGGCTGCAGTGGTCTGCAGCTGAAAGGGCTCAAGTTTGCTCTTATCGGCTTCACAGAATGACCACTTCCGCTGGAATGCTGTTGATCTGGTTGGACTGCCAAATGGAGACGCGTGCTTTTCTCTGTTTGACGTTGGTGTGCTGTGTAGTTTAAATGCGGTATCCCGGTCCGAATGATGGGTAAGGGGTGTTGAGCGGACTGCTGTGCTGTCCTAAGCCCAAACAGACTCCCTCTGGCCCCCATGTGTTAAACTTTGACTTTGTGAGAGGAAGAATGTGACCCTCAGAGACCGCAGTAAAAGTGCTGTAACTCAGATCTTTTCTACGGGGGCTAGTTTGAGTGCCACTGTGTGTAACCGTCTGTGGACGTTTCCGATCTCCCAGATCCCGGAGTGCGCAGAAGGGGTCAGAAATGTCATCTGGAACCCTTCCTGCTCCCTCTGACGTGGCATCCCACGTGCCTCAGCTTTTATTTCACAGAAAATGTACATCCCTATCTCCGTAAATCTGTGACTTTACAATCGTAGGAGGACCTTCCACAGACCTGGCTAAATGTTTACAGTAATTGAGCTTTTGAGCTGAGGAAAGGAGGATTTGTGGGACATTTTGGTGCATGGTTCATGGTGCCGTTTATTTTTGAACATTTGTTTACTGATGATGTCAAATGTGGCTTGCTTTATTGAATTTAATTAAGCACACGTGCCTTTAGACTTGCCAACTGCACACATTAAAACGGAAATGATACCAGAGAAACTCCAGAAGGTGAACTATCCCTTCGAAAAGGGAAAAGAAACATTTAAAATTGAATAAAAATGTAAACGCATTGCTTTTCTTTTGTCTTGGCGGCAGAGAGTGTGGGTTATCCCTCCTACCACCAGAGGGCGCCTCTCTAAGCGGTTGAGCAGAGCACTTGGCAGCCATGGGAAAGAAGAACCAGCGCCGCCCCGAGGACGACCAGTCTTCGTCGGAGGAGGAGGAGTACGTGGTGGAGAAGGTGCTGGACAGGAGGATGGTGAAGGGCCGAGTAGAGTACTTCCTCAAGTGGAAAGGCTTCACAGAGTAAGAGTCTAACAGGCCGTCCCCTGCCTTCACCTCTCCAGCTCTGGAGTCTCTGAAGACCGATGTCTTTGTTTTCGGGGCGGGACGTTTCCGAGTTCTTTGGCTGACCCGGGAATGTCCAGTAGATGGCCCCTCAATAGCCATTTACTAAAGAAAGAAAGAAATGAATAAATGTACGTGTGTATGTTTATACCCATGAATGCAAGTGTGAGTTTGATGTAGTGTAATAAACGTGACCCTTATACATTGACTTTTTCACACTGTCCTATGAAAAAAAACAAACTCCTCCGTTCATTTCCGCTGGGAACAGATTATGACCTGAACTGACCTCTCCTAACACCTCCCCCGCTTCTCAGATCCCACCACAACATTTACCTCACCCCACCCCAGCCTGTACCAAAACCCAATTTGCATTTAATCCTCTAACCCAGTTTCTCAGGGCTCTCGACCACCCTAAAATGGATGTACTTGCCCACCAATTCAGTATTGTAGGCAGAGACCAAACATGCCTTTCAGTCCCAGAGATGGTGCGAGCTGGTGTATTAAGACATGCCCCATGTATGAGTTAGGGTCTGTGCATCAGGGTTATGATATGCCTCATCCAGCCACAGAGTAGTTATCCTGGCCTGGTTATTCCCCAGTGGGGAATGGTCAGGAAGTGCCCTTATCGTTTGGTGTTGGTGACCTTCTTCCTGCTGTCTGCAGTAAACACAACACCTGGGAGCCAGAGAAGAACCTGGACTGCCCCGAGCTGATCTCAGAGTTCATGAAGACCTACAAGAAGCCCAGCAGCGCCCCCAGCTCTGCCTCCTCTGGGGGGCGCTCCAAGGACCCCACCAAGAGGAAAAACTCCTCAGACGAGGAGGAGGAGGAAGAGGAGGGAGGCAGCAAGGCCAAGAGGAAGAAGGAGGTGGGGTCTGTGTGTGTGTGTGTGTGTCTTAGCTGGAGAGGGTTTGTGTGTGCTCTTGTTTTACTCTCTCAGGGGCAGAGTGTGTGTGTGTGTGTGTGTGTGTGTTAGAGAGAGGGAGAGGGACAGAGGCAGAGGGAGAGGGAGTGTATGTGTTAGGGAGAGGGATAGAGAGAGAGAGGGAAAGAGGGAGTTTGTGTGTGTTAGGGAGGGAGGGAGGGAGGGAGGGAGTGAGTGTGTGTGTGTGTGTGTTAGAGAGAGAGAGAGAGGGAGAGGGATAGAGAGAGCGAGGGAAACAGAGGGAGAGGGAGTGTGTGTGTGTTAGGGAGCGGGATAGAGAGAGAGAGAGAGAGGGAAAGGGAAAGGGAAAGGGAGAGGGAGTGTGTGTGTGTTAGGGAGAGGGAGGTGGGGAGGGAGGGAGTGTGTGTGTGCATGTGCGTGTGTGTTCGCTCTTGTTTTACTCTCATGGTGAGAGTGTAATGGCCGGTCTCCTCTCAGGATGACATCCTCATTGCGCGGGGCTTTGAGCGAGGGCTCGAGCCGGAGAAGATCATCGGGGCGACCGACTCCTGCGGTGACCTCATGTTCCTCATGAAATGGTGAGTTCTCATTGGCCAAGGACAACCTAGCAAACACAAATGTATGAGATCAATATGCTGCTGACAGTAGCACAGTGGTTTGAGGCTCATTTGATACCTTGCACCCTTGATGACTTAAAACCATTTAGCTCCCAAGTTTGTTCCACACTGTATCAGCGTAATTTACAGCTGAATCTAGTCCCACCCCCCAATTCCCATAGAGATCCATTCAAATGCAAAGTTTTAGTATTGCTTGTAGGACAACCTGAAAATAAGATATCCAGACTCAGATAATGTTAGTGGGTCACAGACATCAGGATGCTATGGCATGAAAAGGATGTGCAACCAAATGCAAAACATGACTCTAATTTGACATTATGTTAATTTGTCTCAACCATTGAAATGGATGACTACTTATAACAAGTGTCAATACTGCTATGTTGAAACCAAAAGAAATAGAAATACCCTTTAATAAAAGCTCTGAGTCTGTGCTTTGACCATGTATGAATTATTTGATTACAAACAGAGAAAATAAAATATTAAATCAGAAAAGGCAGAAAATAACTCACGGCTGTTAAACTCAGAATAGGGTCATTTTTGATCCTGTGTACAGGATTAAGTATATATAAAAAATAATACATTTCATTCTGCCATTACAATACATTTGGAGGACACCAAGTTTAACACATGGTGTGTGAGAGACCCATACTCATTGTAGGTAGTAAATGACCTGAAATTGCACTGGGGAAGATGGGAGTACTCAGAAGTTAGAAGGAATCTTTAACTTTGCAGTATAGTTCCCTAAAGTTTAAAGTAAAAAAAGAAAAACATATTTCACTAAATAAACAGGTGAACGAATTCTTTCCATTTTCAAACAGAAGTAAAAGCAAGGTAGTGTAGGATGAGTTGGCCAGAAGCCTCAAAGAGAAGCCACCCACATCTACAGCAGATTACATCTGTTGGGAAATTCTACAGCACTGTTGGTGTAGAATCTTTTACCTTTACCTAAAGTTTGATTAGGTAAAGCTGATAATCTGTTCTCTGATCCTCATAACAGTGGTAAAGTCTGATCTGTTCTCTGGTCCTCATAAAGGTAGTAAAGTCTGATCTGTTCTCTGGTCCTCACAAAGGTAGTAAAGTCTGATCTGTTCTCTGGTCCTCGTCAAGGTAGTAAAGTCTGATCTGTTCTCTGGTCCTCGTCAAGGTAGTAAAGTCTGATCTGTTCTCTGGTCCTCACAAAGGTAGTAAAGTCTGATCTGTTCTCTGGTCCTCGTCAAGGTAGTAAAGTCTGATCTGTTCTCTGGTCCTCGTCAAGGTAGTAAAGTCTGATCTGTTCTCTGGTCCTCACAAAGGTAGTAAAGTCTGATCTGTTCTCTGGTCCTCGTCAAGGTAGTAAAGTCTGATCTGTTCTCTGGTCCTCATCAAGGTAGTAAAGTCTGATCTGTTCTCTGGTCCTCATAACGGTGGTAAAATCTGATCTGTTCTCTGGTCCTCATAACGGTGGTAAAGTCTGATCTGTTCTCTGGTCCTCATAACGGTGGTAAACTCTGAGCCAGAGGTCCTCATAACGGTGATGAAGTCTGAGCCAGAGGTCCTCATAAAGGTGGTAAAGTCTGATCCTCAGGACCCCTCTTTGCTCTGCAGGAAGGACTCTGACGAAGCAGACCTGGTGCTGGCGAAGGAAGCCAATCAGAAGTGTCCACAGATCGTCATCGCGTTTTATGAGGAGCGCCTGACCTGGCACGAAGACGGAGAGAAGAAGGAGAAGGGCAGCGTGAGCGTGTGAGCGCTGTGTGGGAGGGGCCGGGGGGAGCCCGCCGCCTCCACTCAGAGACAGACCCTTACCACCACTTCGCTTCCTGCTTCCTGTCCCTTCCTGCAAAAACACCCCAACCAACCAGCTGTGGACGGCTCTGCCTACTTCATGACCCCTCCCTGCATTACCCCCCTCCCCCCCCCCCGCCCCCGCCCCCGCCCCAAAGCTGCCCACCTATGTACAGCCAAATCTCAGCCGTCAGCTTCCTGGGCCCATTTTTATAAAGAAACTGAAACAAAATGGAAGAGAAGAAGAGGAGAGAGGAAGGGGTGGAGTGAGATGGACTTTATCGATGTGTTATTTTTATTTTTCGTTTTTTTTTTTCGGTTTTTTTTTTTCATTTTTTAAAATCCTGTTTTGTCTTCTGTGCTTTTGTGGTAAACACATGAGGTGAGATGATGATCTGGTAAGTTTTTAAAGTGCATCAGTTTGTGTTGATAAACTAGTTGATGAACTGTTCCTCAGTGCAGGTACAGAGCATGCCCCCCCCCCCCCAACTGCTTTACTGTTCTACTCAGTTGTTTCTCCCAAAAGCAGAGAGCTCGCCATTTAGATCCCCCCCCCCCTCTCGATTTACACCCGTTCTTGGAGTTAATCAATCATGCAAACACAACCCCTTATGAAAATGATAATCGTGTCTGGAGAGGGCGTGCAGAACTGTTGTGATTGGTCAGTGTTTTACAGGTGAGCCCTGACCTGTGCTGCGATTGGTCGGCCCTGAGCTCTGTAGAGTTCCTGATGTCTTCACAACACAGTATTGACACAGTGAGGAGGGAACTTTGGGCTTGCAGTCAACTGTAGGAGCTTTGGGCAAGGAAGATGCAGGAGCCACTGTGTACTTATGCTAAAACAAAATAAGCTTCTGACTGACAGATGCTCGATTCTGTTAGCGCAGTCACTTTCATGAGACTCTTATTCGCCGTTGTGTCAAGCGGTAGCACTTGAATGGTAAACACTTTTTTTACAGTTCTGGGTGATTTGTTCCTTTAAATGAAATGGTCTGCCTTGGAGTAGTTTTTACATGACGTTATCATTACAGTTATTTAAGTGAGCGGACGCTTTTGTCCAAAGTGACTTACAGCTGATTAGCCTAAGCAAGCGACAAACCCCCCCTGGAACAATGTAGGGTTAAGGGCCTTGCTCAAAGGCCTGACAGCTGTGGCTACACTGGGGTGTCAACAACAAACCTTCCGGGCCAGTCAAACAACTTCACCACGATGATATGGGCTGCCCCCATCGGCTCCTGGGCTGGGGGTCTATTGGTCACCGCTGGGTTGGGGTAAAACCCAGGGGACAGGACAGCCTTTAGGTGTTTGGGGGCAATTTCATTCTGGTAGGCAAAAGAGGTTTGATTTGGATGCCGATTATTGCAAGAAGACTAAAATGACCGTGCAGAACTTTTAATGCAAGCCGGCGTTTTCGTCTTTTAAAAAAGAAAAAAAAAAAAGTATTATTTTATTATTTGATTGATCAGAAATGATGATAAGCAACATGTTTATTTCCCCTGTAGACAGACCAGCTGGAGTTTGATTGGTGTCAGGCAGCCCGGAGGAGAAAGTAGCAGGTCCAGACAAGTGCTCATGTAGTGTTGATAACAGCTGAACTTCACCTGGAGGATGAAAAACCTGTCCCTTTCAGTTTTTTTACTTCTTTGTTTTGGAAAATGATGTAAATGCAATGTAAATTTTAATTGGCAGGCTGGAAAGTGGTGAGATTGTAACAAGCGTGGAGTTTAGTAACGGCGAAAAAGAAAAGTACTAAAGATGAAAAAACATGCTTTGACTTCCGGTTGCAATGTGGAGAATCGTAACCAGAATTTTCTCCCGAAATTCCACTCCGTTTGGTCACATGACGCTGGTCTGCTTTTGGGAATGCGTTCCCCCTCAGATTCCCGCCGACATGGCCAGAGTCTGCCTGCAGTGTGTGAATCAGGGTACAGCCTTTCTAAAAGCCTTTCATTGTCTTTGTTATTTGTTATCAGAAAATGTGAACCGTGAAGGCAGGGGAGGTGGGTACAGTTCAGAGTTGGTGTAACAGAGTGTAAGCATATCCTCACACGCACCCACAAAACAATGGTATTAAAATGCTGTCACCCTACCCATCACCACCCAACACACACACACACACACGCGCGCTCTTTCTTACCTGTGTTAGCAATTCTGAAGGACCACGGTCCAAAAAGGTCTCCACTAAGACTGACCCAGAGTGTTGCGTTTTGTCAGAACACGGCGGTACGGTAACGCAGGTGAATGGGGCAGGGTGTCATGCCCACTAGCGCGTTCGCTGACGCAAAGCCGTGTACCGGCGGAGGCTGGTCGCTGTGGTAACTGAGGAAGACTACACAAACATTCCAACAGGCACAGTTTTGGACACATTCGCCTGTTTGAGAGAAGCATGGCTGGAAGACTTGCCATAGCCTTTTGCAGATCTTAAGCCAGCAGAGGAAAGCCCTACTACCTTGCTTTTTGGTTGCATATTACTACGAGCGTAGTTCCATCATTGGAGCCATCTACAGTTTATGCAGCTCCCTAGTATTCACCTGCACTGTACTTCACTAGCATAACACTCCATCTTGTGCTACTCACTATCGCCCAAATTGCTTGTGGAAATTATTTCAGCTAATGTGAGTTACCCGAAACGGTGTCCGCAGAACACCTGTGAACCAAAGTTAAACGGTTCTATGCGCTTGGATATCTCATCTGTTATTTAAATTGAAATGTTTATTTTTATTATTTTTTCTATTTTTTTTTTTATAACCTCTTAAAGAAAAGGTTTCACCCTTTTTTCCTCCCCCCGACAGACGCGAGTAAAATGATGTCATCATGCTCACAATCTGCTGTTTGCTGTGATTGACGCCTGTGTCTCAGCCCCCACTCGCATTGTTCTCACGGGGTGGGCGGGTCGGTGTCCCCGCCCAAACGGTTACCAGGGGGATCCGTGGCGGGCTCTTCAGGGCAGTGGGCGGGGCGTAGGGCATTGACAGTAACCAATGGCAGCGAATCGCCACTTGCGCATTGTTTGTTTGGCGCTGGTGGAATGGAGTTTAAGCATATTGTCACGCATCACCCACTCCTATGACTGAAACTGTGGGGCTCATTCCGATCGCTTATTTCAACCTGGTGTCCTCCATCCTCCCCCGACCCACAAAGTGGTTTGAGGTCTGTCATCTTTAAGGTCATTCAATTTTGTTAAATGTTCCTTCAAGGAGCGAGGAGCTAGGAGGCTCCCCGAAGATTTCTTGAGCGAGGAAAGCACATTTCAGAATGTGTGAAGTGTACATTACTGCCCGTCTGCCGTGTCTGTCTGTCTGTCTGTCTGTCTGTCGCTATTGTGGGCGTCAGTGACGTTTGAAGGGGCAAAGACATTCCATTTTCCAAATTCACGTTTTCCCAAATTTCCCCGTCTTCACCTCATTTTCTCTCTCGAGGAAGCAAGAGAATGCAAGGTAAGGAAGAAGGATGTGAGAAATAAGCGATTGGAAATGGCCCTCTCTCCTTCTCGTTCCCTCTCTCCCTCCAAGGCACAAAGACGCACAGGGTTTTAGGAATTTACCAGTGGCCACCCGTGAAACCAGGTATCTGCGGATTTGTGACCCTGACTGTAATTCTCTCCTTTTTTGTTGTATACTTTTCCCTCACACATCCCCCTTCAACACCTCTAATAGACATCTATTCTTTTTCTTTTTTAAACTTTTATTATATATGAGTGTGTTCAGATGTGATATAAGTGTTTGTCACCATATTGTTGGGAAGGCGCTCTGCGCTTTCAATTTTGTATGTCTTGTATGAAATTGTAGTAAACCTAGTTTTGAACATTCTATACTACTTGTCTTTTTTGTGGTGGACCTGTTGAAATGTACAAGAATGCATTTCTAATGCCTTTTTCTTTTGGCTCTTGCCTCTTTTTTTCTGGAGGGCTTGATGTAGATTTGCATCGTTGAATATCTGTTTCAGAAGGCACTTTGTTTTTCCGGGGGGAGGGGGGTGTAATTCTGGGAAGTGGAAGTTGGCTGCCCTTGTGAGTGGGAGATCCCAGTGATGCAATATAAACAGGGCTTCTCAAATTTGGGTCACAGGTCTGAACACTCCTTTCATTCCAGCGACAGTTACTGCCAAGGTGTTACAGTTGTTATTTGGATGCGAATAATATGTAATCGAATGATTTGCCCTCATGATTTAGGCCGGACTACATCAGAAGCGGCCCTGCGAGCTGTGAATAAATCTCCCATATTCTAAACGCAGATTTTATCGTCAGTCAGAACTACTAATATGCTACACTGCATGATTGCCCTATTCTGTAAAAAAGAAGAAATGAAATCACAATTTACAAATGCAGTTGTTTTTTTAAGCATGGTGTTTTACCAAAGCAACTGGGAAATGCGCATTCGCATGGAAGATAAACAAACATGGATGCAGTTGGTCGTGCCGTAGCTGCTAGCCCTGATGACCTGCAGGATAAACGGGTCACCGTCAGCACAACAGGGGGCGCTACAGCAGTGCTCGTCCGTCGCCATTATATTTGACCAGGTCTTCTGATCTCTCAGGCCAAATAGTTCGGTTCGGTTGTTCATGTCTGCCGAACTGTTCTTGTGTCTCTTTATAGGCATGTATGAAAGGAATGAGCTCACTCGACTACTGTCTGGTAGGTTTTCACCTTTTAAACAAATGATTAGTGGCCGCTGTATGTGACCGTGAAATATAGTATACGGAAAAACCCCTTTAAGGTGGGACTTGTTCTGAAAATTTTGATTGTTTTTCCATGATCGATTACCTTGCTTAAGGAAAACGGTATGAAGACTCCTTTCATCAACTCTTTACCATGTCACGAACTTTTACCGCTCGGCCGTGCAGTATGCTTGGAAACCGATAATTAATACTGCTGTGTGGATGGGCTGTACGTTAATGGTCACTCCATAACAAAATCGATGTACACATCATTAAAGGCATCTTTTGTTGGCGCTGATTCATGTTATCAATAACGTAATCCACGTTGTGATTGTATGAAGTCTAAACCAACCAATGCCTTGCGCACACGCACACGCACACACACACACACACACACAGCCTGTGTTCTTTAGGAACTTGGTTTGTATACTGGCTCACAAATATGATTTTCTCATTTTAAATTGGTTTGCATTCCAGTATATTGCACGCTTTCATGCTGAGCAACTTTGCTTAAATAAAAAATCAGTTCTGGCTCAAAGTAAAAGTGAAAATGATTAATTTATGATTAATATGAAATCGTATTATATTCCCCTGTTAAATTCAATTAAGGGAGAACATGTTCACCCGTGACCGAGTTATAATTTTGAGCAAGGTGCAATACCCAGTCATAAACAGCAGAGGGGGCCAGTGTTCAGACCGTTAAAAAAAACATACACTAGAATGGAGCCAGTGACAAAACAGTACTAGACAGCTGTGAGTGTCACCTGCCTTGCTGTCTCTGCCTATAATGTTGATAGGTCTATAATATGCAATGTATAAATCGCAGCCTCTGGTCTTTGGGTGAATAGCATATTCATGTGTGGTCGTGCTCTTCCAGCAGTAACTTATTGCCATATATCCGCCTGAAATCAATCACTTTTGGACCCCATCCGTTATTTTAAAGGATATTGTTTGTATTGTTGGGGCGACATTGGCTCAGGCGGTAAGAGCAGTCGTCTGGCTGTCGGAGGGTTGCTCTGGGTGTGTTGAAGTGTCCCTGATACCTAACCCCCAGTTCCTCCTGACGGGCTGGTTGGTGCCTTGCATAGCAGCCAATCGCTGTTGGTGTGTGTGAGTGTGTGTATGAATTGGTGAATGAGAAGCATCAATTGTACAGCGCTTTGGATAAAGGCGCTATATGAATGCCAACCATTTACCATTTACCACATACATATTAACCTGTATGAGAGTGTTAGAATGTGGCTTGATTAACCATTCAGGAGACAGGGGCCCTCAAAGTTGACCAATATTGGCCCTACCTAAAGACACAGGTATCTTCTTAAAAAAGAAACATAACAGTATGGTTGTCATATCAGAAGGCTTACAAACAATGTTATCCACAATTTCAAAACCTTTCGGCTAAAATATTAAAATAAGAAAATTGGGCATTTTGTTTTGTCCTTAATGCATTTTAAGTTTTAACAAGTACTTGCATCATATAGCATCATAAAGCATCACAAAGCATCATGAAGCATCATGAAGCATCATGAACTCAGCTTTGGATTGTGCATATTTTTGCTGACCTGGGCTTCCTTATGTCATTTCATTTTAACTTTCTGGGAACAGAAAGTTCCCATTTCAACAAATGGGAAAGCTGAAGTAAAATTTGAGGTGAAAAAGAAAACCAGTGGCAACTGGTGTGCTGGAATTAAAAACATGAGAATTTCAGATGTAAATAAGTGTCTACCATATGACATATTTGAGAATGATAAACAAGTCAGTTTTTTGCAAATTAACAGTTCAAGGACAAAAAAGAATCTAATTTGCATATTTTTTTCATTTGGCAACAAAAAAGTAATTGTGGATAAACTTGTTTGTAAGCTTTCCGATAAATTATGAATGTAAAAAATCTAAGAGGGTAAAAAACGAATAGATTTCTGACTCCACTGGGGAATGCCCCATATGCATACATACAGCATGTAAAACCCTATACGAGTGAAGATAAGGCCAGTGCCACTCGCCTGGCAGTGAGCTTTAGGCTGAAGGATGTTTTGATTGTGTGTCTGACAGATGATGTGTGTGTGTGTGTGACCATGCTACTGTATGCTGGCAGTGTCGTAGAGTGGGTACGGAACTGTGTTGCAGGTTCCACTCCTAGGTGGAACACTGTTGTTTGTATGTATAAGAGGGATTCCAAGTAGTCTAATTTAGTGTGTGTGTGTGTTAGATACCTTTTTACACAGCCTGATGTTCTCTTTTTTGGGAAAGGCCTCTGTGTCCTCGGCAAAGCCAGAAGGTCATACTGCAGGACACCAAGGCTGAATCGCGCATTAAAGGCAAAGAATATGAACTCAAAGCAAGGACCAAAGGCCTTACCCACTCATACGATCACAAGCCCCGAGAGGAAGCAGCACACTGTAAAACTGTTTATACCAAACCTATTTATTTATGCCATAAAACAAAAATATGGCAGGTACTGCTAAGTGCTCAGGTCACTGATTTAAACCACAACTGATTACGCATGCCATAAAACAAAAAAGGACAGGTAATGGTAAGTTCACGGACTGTATGCGGATGGTTGTAGATTTCTGTATAATTATTTATAACCTTACATATATATACAGTACTATGCTATTTATGCTGCACACTATTCATAATGTATATTCTTTATATGACATGGTTGATTACCCAGTTCTTTATTTTCTCGGCCGATGACGAATCGTCTCTGTGGAGTGAGGATTCTGTGTGCCGTATAGTTGAAGGTGTCTCCTCCTGAACCCCAAACGCGTTTCAGAAGCGTTTTTGGGACCCTGTGTCGATGCGAGCAGCAGTGGGAGCATTCACATGCAAGCACCAATCACTCTTAAATGGTTGCCATTTATATAGCGCCTTTATCCAAAGCACTGTACAATTGATGCTTCTCTTTCACCCATTCATACACACACTCACACACCGACGGCAATTGGCAGCCATGCAAGGCACCGACCAGCTCGTCAGGAGCATTTGGGGGTTAGGTGTCTTGCTCAGGGACACTTCAACACAGCCCAGGCGGGGGATCGAACCGGCAACCAGACGACTGCTCTTTCTGCCTGAGCCATGTCGCCACTCTGAAACGTCCTCAGAACTGTATCCCTGACAGGTTGGCCAAATTTATCACAACAAAGAAGTGTTGATCCCAACGCAGTAGTTAATTTGAATTAAAACGTAAAAAAAAAAAAAATGATTTAGAAATTTCGGAAATAAAAAAAAAAGCTAAACCTCGAAAACCGCCATGTCACGACCGGATTTTCGAAGGTTACCTTCATCCGTAGATCTGTCCCTGCTTTCAGGCCTCATTTCTTGGGCTGACACGAGTGCTTGAGAGCACGCAAAATAAAACCACCAGCAGATGTTACTGAGAGCACAAGGCTCTGTGTGGCCAATGAAAATACAGCAGGAAAACAACCCCACTTTGAGAAAACGCTCTAGATAATCGTTTTAGCATTTTCTTCTCCCAGAGGGCACCATAGGCCATCTATATTATACGGCCCAGCTCAAATAGCCCTGCGGGTGATTCTAAAGGACCTGCAGGCCAACATGCAGAACATCCATGGCTCCCTGTAATGAGCCCTGTAGGAGTAGCCCCAGTGTATTTAGGGTTTGACAACAATGGGCCATCAAGCCTCCTTCCACTCTTCTTCACTGCCATGTACTGGATGTTGCGGCACAAAAGGCTATACGCAGCTGTGCCTAAATAGAAGGCTTATTGTCGACCTATGTGTGACGTTTCAGTAGTACGTAGGTCCTATGCCACCATTTTAAACCCAAAGAGGAGCAGGCCCCTCTGCTGTACCGAAAGGGTCAGTGAGGATCTTAGCCTTGATAGCGGTGCGCATGCCAGCTGGACTGTATACCTCTGTGCAAAAAAGAAGGTAAGAGCTGAAACATGACACAGTTGACAAGGTCCTGACTCAGACAGGAAGTTGAAACAAGTCTGTGAATGGCTCACAGCATACGTTCCAAGGCTGAAACAAATGGGAATAACTGACCACACTGGAGCCTATTCCACTGGGCCAGTATGTAATTTAGCCTGTTCCACTAGACCTGTCTGTAACATAGCCTGTTCCACTGGGCCTGTCTCTAATGGAGCCTGTTCCACTGGGCCTGTCTGTAACGTAGCCTGTTCCACTGGGCCTGTCTGTAACGTAGCCTGTTCCACTGGGCCTGTCTGTAACGTAGCCTGTTCCACTGGGCCTGTCTGTAACGTAGCCTGTTCCACTGGGCCTGTCTGTAACGTAGCCTGTTCCACTGGGCCTGTCTGTAACGTAGCCTGTTCCACTGGGCCCAGTGCCCCTCCCATTCCACCGGCCCATAACTGGATCAACATAATCGATCAACTCTTACCTTTCTCGCCCCAGCTTTTGACCTTGACGTACTGTCAATCAGCAACCAGTCCCAACAGCATTTTTGTGTCAAGTCTGGTTACCATCGTAAATTATTGGGGGCATTCCCGGAATATTCTGACCTTATCAGGCCAGTGGGAAGACAGATGTCCACCTCAGGGATTCTATGAGAAAATTGTAACCGGGGGAAAGTGTTGGGGATGGAGTTACACAACACTTCTGACTTTGTGAACAGGCCAACTCTGTCTATGCTTCCAAACATCCACGCTCTTAAGAAGAAAGGGTTCCAAACAATTCCTCTGTGTCCCCATCGAGAAACACTATCAAGTTCAGGTTCAACTTGGGAGCTTTCACACTTTTCACACCAACCAAAGATGGCTCATTAAGGATCTACAATGGGTTCCCCAATAGAAAAAAAGCCAAAGGACCAAATAAACTGTATCCCAGTAGCCTAGAAGTTATTTTCATAGGATATATTGTGTTCAAATCCAAGACTCCACTCCCAAGAATATTTCAAACTCCATATTGAGGGGATGTCAGTTTTATTTGTCTGGGTAGTTGATGGGAGATGAATGTACAGAAGAAAGCCCTGTTATTTACTGCCGTGCCGTTCAGCTCTTACAAAGGGAAGAGGAAGGACGAGCTGGTGATATAAATAGGAAACGAGACGAGCGAATGGCATGCTTCAGAGCAGGCTCATGCAAATGCAATGGCGAAATCCATACAGGTTTAGCTCGGTCTCTTTATCAAACCTGGCTGTCTCCCTGTCAGCGCCGTAAACACTCTCTGTTCTCCTCTGGGGGTCTGACGAGGAGCGCGCTTCTGTGAACCACCTGACACCGCTTACGAGGAATTCTGAAACAGCGGTGACATCACCGGTGTCAGTACAGAGGAAGATTGAGAGGTAAACTTTGTGTTCTTATGAATTAGGGAAACACTTTAGCCGTCAAGTAAATTATATCAGCCCAGTGGCCCTTATCCACCTTTGATCTACGTTTTGAGTGATTGTTGTGAGTGACGTTCACAGCTGTGTGTTTTTCTTTCGGAAAACAGCCGTCGGGGTTGTTTAATGTTGGCTCTGTGTCTCTGTTTTATTTATCTATTTATTGATTTGTGCAACGTAGGCTAGCACTTCACTCCTTCGAAATGGTGATGTGCTCCCAGTGCTTCTTCCCTCTGAGGGGAGCGGGGGTGGGGTTGCCTCACAAGGCGGTGGTTGGGTGGTCAGGGCTCAATCAGGACAGGGGTGTTAAGGTTAACCCACAAGGGGTGGGTGTTTCGAATTAAGACGTGAGAACCAGATTCAGGCAGATACATAACTCACACCCCTGAACTGGCTTAGAGACCAGTGTTATAGGATAGTGAGCAGTGTTATTTAATTGTGAGCAGTGTTATTAGTGAGTAGTGTTATTGGTTAGTGAGCAGTGTTACTGGTTAGTGAGCAGTGTTATTGGATAATGAGCAGTGTTATAGGATAGTGAGCAGTGTTACTGGTTAATGAGCAGTGTTATTGGATAATGAGCAGTGTTATAGGATAGTGAGCAGTGTTACTGGTTAGTGAGCAGTGTTATTGGATAATGAGCAGTGTTATAGGATAGTGAGCAGTGTTACTGGTTAGTGAGTAGTGTTATTGGATAGTGAGCAGTGTTATTTCATTGTGAGCAGTGTTATTAGTGAGTAGTGTTATTGGTTTGTGAGCAGTGTTATTGGTTAGTGAACAGTGTTATAGTTTAGTGAGCAGTGGTATTGGTTACTGAGTTTTATTGATTGAAAAGTCATTTCTTCCTTTCCTGAAATAGGTCTAGGGCATTTTACATAAGTGTGCCTCTCTGCAGACCCCCAAAGGAAACGACATGTTAACATAGGGTCAGCATGGTTTTATGAAAAGACAGTGCTCGTCAATACAGGACTATTGGTCCCATCATTGTGATGCCTCTGTGCAATGCTGCCACCTCAGTGGAATGCTCCCAGAACTGTTTTAAGTTGAAATAGTACTGTATAAACCATGGGTTTTCCACATACAGTGTTTGGTGTCTTTAGATAGCTAATGTTGTGGGAAATAGTTGTGTCATTGGTGGTATAGTACACTGGTTGCTCAAGAAAGATCTTGAAATACCATTTCGAAATAAACCACAGGTAATGCAAGTTACCTGTGAGTCAGCATCCAGCTGTGCTACAAAGGTTAGCCAAGTTTGTTAGATGTACAGAGATAAAATCAGTAGGATTATTGTTGTTACCGCCATCTTGTGACTCTTTATTTGATGATTGTTTAGTTTTCCTGTAAACCCTGGGTATATGGCTGTTAGGTATAGAGTCCTTCCAGACACAGTTAACGTAGGATACCTGCACCCCGTACATAGGATCACTCACCTATACACCAGTGCTGTCACAAGATATATAAGTGTATCATTGTAGGCTATACAGGCCAGAGGAACGTCCACATCCACACAGAGAGATAGCGATCATATAGAGCCACACTTGGCGGACATTTGCAGTTCCTTTTGTTGAACTGTTAGAACAGAGGAGCAGTTAAAGTCAGATAAACGAGAACACATTTAATTAACCCTGTTTAACAACACACGTTTCCTCTGACTCTCAAAGACTTCCGCTTTTGGTGTCTTTTGGGGGTTCCTACAGTTGGTGACCTCGACGTTAAGTGTCATCGACCTGTGTCATCGGTGGGGACTACAACAGTGTTTTACCAAACTGCCAGCCCTTTTCATAACTGTTGTACTTGACAAACATGCTCCGGCTCCAGAAACAGCCCAGTAACTCAGTGTGGACAGAGGGGGCACCCCATGTATTTGTTCTCCAAGGCGATGAGTTAGTACACGCCAGCACGTTCCCTCCCATGGGGGCAGTTTACTCTTTGAGCGAGTGAATGAGAGAAGATGGTCTCCTTTCTCTCTCTGTCTCTCTCTCTTTCTCTCCCTCTCTCCCTCCCTCTTTCTCTCTCCCCCTCTCTCCTCTCTGTCCCTTTCTCTGTGTCTGTGTGTTTGTTTCCACCATTGCTGTTTAAAAGGGTGAAAATGGCACTGCCCTGCATCTACCAGAATCTGCCAGATGGAAGGAAGACCAAGTGCTCTCTCTCTTTCTCTCCTTTTCTTTCTCTCTGTGTATCTCTCTCTGTCACTCTCTGTCTCCCCCCCACCCTCTCTCTCTCTCTCTCTCTCTCTCTCTCTCTCTCTCTCTCTCTCTCTCTCGCTCTGTCTGTCTGTACCTATCTTAGCTGCTGGAATGTGAGGTAGAAAGCTGCTCCACTGCAGATGGAATGCAGGGTCAGCAGTAAATTTCCAGCCCCAGGAGCCAGCAGGGCAGCACTGGGAGCCTGAAGCAGCACTGGGAGACCAGGGCAGCACTGGGAGCCTGAAGCAGCACTGGGAGCCCAGGGCAGGGAGGGGGTGGGGGGGGGGGGTTCAAGTGGTGGGGAGGGAGGATGGGTTTTCATGCAGACAAGGGCAAGGGTGTGATCCCAGTCAAGCCACACTTCATAGTGTGTAATGGGCAGTTGTCCTCCTGCCTCAACCTAAGGAGAAACACATAACACATGCACAAATGCCCATGTACACAAACACACACAGAGACTTGAACACACACACACACACACACACCATCACATATAGTGCCCTTCATAATGCTTGGGACAAAGACCCATCATTTATTTATTTGTCTCTGTACTCCACACTTTGAGATTTGTAATTTTTAAAAAATTACATCTGGTTAAAGTGCACATTGTCAGATTTTCATAAAGGACATTTTTATGCATTTTGGTTTCGCCACGTAGAAATTACAGGAGTGTTTATACATAGTCCCCCCATTTTAGGGCACCATAATGTGTGGGACACAGCAATATTATGTGAATGAAAGTAGTCATGCTTTGTATTTTGTTGCATATCATTTGCATGCCACGACTTCCTGATGTATGTGACCGATTAACATCATCAGGGTCTGGTTATCTTATTTTGTCCTACAAGCAATACTAAAACTCTAAAGGCCCAGACCCAGGTGATTTACTCATTAGGGCTTCAGTGATTCAGGTGAGTATAATTCCAGGGCTGAACTTTATATTCTGAAGTAACTCCATGCCTTCAAAAGCAGCGTACAGAGTACCCCTGTGTATGCTGGGGGTTTTTCCCAACCCCAATTACCATTCAATAATTCTAAGCTGTTTTCTTTCTTAATTAGGTTCGTTTCATCATAAGATGACCTTAAACCACATTACACCAGAAATAGCTTTGCAACGGCACGAACAGTAAAATTACTCTGTACATATTGTGCTTATAGCATCATTTTGCAAGCAATTATATAAGAGGTAACACATAAGACTGAGGTAAACTAATAGGCTCATAATTACATAGTTCAACATGGGTTTAATTTAATTTGTCGTCATTTGTTCATCTTTAAATGTATCAACACAATGCAGGTTTCCTTGCTATCACTTGCTTTACCTTAGAATTCTTAAACGGCTCATTTTGGTGGCGATTCACTTTAGTCTTTAATTTGATCAGTTAAAAACAATTGACCACTTTTTAAGCAATTTTTCTGCAAAATGTCTGCATTAGGTACAATATGACCTTGTAAATCTTATTATTTGTGGTGTGCATAGGGCAGTGGTTCCCACGTCGGTCCTGTGGGCCCTCTGTGTGCCCTGGAGACTAGCTCTTTGAACCTTCCCTTGTGGATTTGCCGATTCATTGACTTTCCATAATTTACCCTTGTGATTCTCATCTAAATGCTTTTGATTTATTTGCCGATTGGATTTTTGTGTTGGACCATTGCCTTGTTCTATTTGACTTTGACAGTGAATTGTCTGTGTTTAACAATGATGACGACTTTGACTTTTGTCTTGCCCCTCTACTCTGCTCGCCATATACAGTAGTGTGCAAATATCTGGGCACTCCTGGTCAAACAGCCTTTTTGCAGTTAATATCTGAGTGAACAGAAGCGAACCTGACCTCTAACATGACAACCATTTCTTAACATAACATTTCTTCAAATTTCTTCAAGATTACAATTTTTTTCTGCAAATGTTTTAAATAAATTGTTTTACTTGAAAAAGTAAAAAGGCCCTGTGCAAAAGTTTGGGAGCCCTGTCAGTTACTACTTTGTAACTCCTCAGGCAACTATGACAGTTTGTAACCGCTTCCTGTTGCCAGAAAGTCTTCCAGTTCTTGCTTTTGGAATTTTACCCCATTAATCATCCATTTTGTAATAATGTTTCTGACAGTTGAAATATGTCGAAGTATCGTTTGAAACATTCAGAGAGTTTTTGTAGCCTTCTCCTTCTTGGTGGAATTAAACCATCTTCGTTCTGAAATCCTTGAACAAGCAGTGGTTCTCACACTCAATTAACAAGGAGTTAATTTGGCTTAATTACATACTTTGTGTTTTGAGGGGTTATGTATGCCACATTATGTCAGATATTGCTATGCATGCCGTGAAAAATAAAATTCTGAGATACTCTGTCTGCCACCAACAATCATTCCGCGGTCAAAGTCACTTAGATCACATTTGTTCCCCATTCGGATGTTTGATGTGAACATTAACTGAAGCTCCTGACCTGTATCTACATGATTATATGCATTGCACTCCTGCTACACAATTGGCTGATTAGATAATTGCATGAATGAGTAGGTGTAATAAAGTAAAAATGTTCCTAATGAAGTGCTTTGTGAGTGTACACGCAGTGATCACTTTATTAGGTAGAACTGTAGACCAGCTTCTTAATGCAAATATTTAATCAGCCAAGCATGTGGCAGCACTTAAATGCATAAAAGCATGCAGACGTGGTCAAGAGGTTCAGCTGTTTTTCAGACCAAATGTCAGAATGAGGAAGAAATGTGATCTAAGTGACTTTGACCGTGGAATGATTGTTGGTGACAGACAGGTTGCTTTGAGTATCTCAGGAACTGCTTATCTCCGGGGATTTTCATGCACAATAGTCTCTAGAGTTTGCAGAGAATGGTGTGAAAAACAAAAAACATCCAGTGAGTAGCAGTTCTGCAGACAGAAATGCTTTGTTAATGTGAGACGTCAGAAGAGAAGGGCTAGAAAGCTGGTCAAAGCTGACAGGAAGGTGACAGTAACGCAAATAACCACACATTACAACAGTGGTATGCAGAAGAGCATCTCAGAAGAACACACGACACATCATAACTCTAGGTGGATAGACTACAGCAGCAGAAGACTTGATAAGTTGAAAGAATCTGTTTAATAAATAGCTAGTAATGTGCTCACAGAGTGTATACATGTACATACACAAACACACATCACACAGATGCATTAAGTACACAGTACATGCATAGAGACACACATGGACACACTCATGCACTCACATCTCCTTGTTTTCCTGACATTAGCCAGAAGGTTGTTCCTGAGGCCTTGTTGAGTGGTTCTATATGAGCTGTGAACTTCCTGAAATCCAAAATGGGCTCCAATGGAGCCAGAACCAAAAAAGACAGGGTTAGAGACAGGGCCATGGTAGCTCTGGTTTGGTAGAGTGGATCCACACACAGGTTAGAGACAGGGCCATGGTCACTCTGGTTTGGTAGAGTGGATCCACACACAGGTTAGATACAGGGGTGGCCTGTAGTGTAGTGGTTAAGGTGTATGACTGGGACACGCAAGGTCGGTGGTTCTAATCCCGGTGTAGCCACAATAAGATCCGCACAGCCATTGGGCCCTTGAGCAAGGCCCTTAACCCTGCATTGCTCCAGGGGAGGATTGTCTCCTGCTTAGTCTAATCAACTGTGTGTCGCTCTGGATGAATGCCAATAATGTAATGTAATGTAATTGAGGTTGATTTTCTTTTCTCTTTTTCAGGACTCTGAGGGTGGGCATCCTTCGGCCATCTCTCCCTCCTACCTTGTTCATTCCTTCCTTCCCTCTCTCCCTCCTCCCTCTGTCATTCCCTCAATCCCTCCCGCCCTCCCTCTCCCTCTCCCTCTCTTCCCCTCACTCTGCCGACCACAGGGAAGACTTATGGCTGCCATAAAAGCGGGATAATGCATTGTTAACTAATTCTGCCTGCTCAGTGCTGATATATCCTTTGCTCTAAATCTCTTTGCCTGCAATAAAATGCAAATGCTAATGCTAGCCCTCAATTTGAGCTGATATCATTTTTTACAGACAGGAGGTGGGGGCGGTTAGGTATGGGAGGTGGTCCGGGGTGGACCGTAATGTAGGGGGGGTTGGGGGGGTGCAGAATCCCTACGCCTGGGATTGGCAAACAGCAGCACCAAACCATATGCCATATGCCCAGGGGCGCATTGCTTCACCCCAAGACTTGAGAACGTCTGGCAAACGCTCAACAACTACAACAGCAGCCATAAATACCACCCAAATATTTATGGGATGTTGCATGAAACATTTACTCAAAATAATGTTTCAGACGTCAGATGAAAGCCGAGCCAGGAAGCGACAAGCATCTGCTTCAAAGACGATCGCACCGATGAAAGTCGTTTTTCACGATTTTATTTTTTGTAGAATTGCTTTAAAAATGACTTTTCAAAACATAAAGGGGAAATGTTACGTTTTTGTTTTTTATTATGTGGTAGAAGAAACTTTAAACGGGCGGGGTGTTCGGTGGCTGTGTGCAATGACCTGGTTGTCGACAGTGATGGCACTCTCTGGAGTGGGAGGTAAAATGGTGCTGGGTGGTTTGACATGGTATTTTGGGCGCGGTGCTCCGTTGGTCTCTCACTGGAGCTTACCCGTCAGGCAGAAGCACTCCACAGCCACACAGGCGTTCGCCCAGTTCTTTTTTTCAAACTTGTTTTGTTTTTCTTTTTTATCTCATCAACCCAGTTAGCTCTCCAGTTTAAAAAATAATAAAAAAGAGTAATGACTAGCCTTAAATTAAACGTGTGATATTTTTCCAGAGCGTATTGCTGTCACCCTTGGTCTAACCCTTCTGGGGCTTCTAAATATTGATCCAGCTGCTAGTTTTCAATTCCCCTGCGCCATTTCCCACCTTCTACAAACCAGGGATAATTTGTGTTCCATCATAATTCTGTGACTTGTCCAAGAGCTGTAATTAGACCGTAAATTAATTTGCGGAGAAGAAAGAACGAGGGGGAAAGATGGATAAAAGGCTTATCAAGTGAAGCTAATAGTGCTCTCTTCTTGGAAGAGGTGAGATCACTAGTTTACATTTTTTAATTAATTTAAACACTTGAGCTTTTTTTTTTACGAACTGTGTTGAATAATGGATAATTTATGAAATGTTTGATTTTATAGTTTGGTCATATGTTTTTTATTAGGATTTAAATTCTGCCCTCTAAGGTGCATGTGCTTTCTCTGCCAATTCTAAAACATAAACTCCTGGAGGAATATTTTATGAACACAAGATCAAAGTTATTGTAGTCTCTTTCTTTCTCTCTCTCTCTCCCTCTCTGCCTGTCTCTCCATCTCTCTCTCCCTCTCTGCCTGTCTCTCTCTCCCTCTCTGCCTGCCTCTCGCTTGCTCTATAGGTCTATATATTTCAATGCATATTTTCTTCAGGTGAAATAAAAGAAGGACACAGAATTCTGCAGGTGCTTCATATGTATCTGGTTTTGAGTCAGTCTACTGTGTCACTTTTGCCTGTAGTGCTGGTCAGTTTTCTCTGACTGACACACGCTAACCACTAACAGCTGCTTATGGAATGGCAAAAAGGGTCACAATTCGCCAGGCTATATCTGTGTGCTTGACCACACATTTTGGATGTCTCCTAACCTGACACCACACTCTAAGGGCACCTGCAACCACGTGTTTCTGACATCCTACACGCTGGATGTCTGTTCACAACTGAATACCTATGGGTCCAGAGTGTGTGGTAGTTGACATCCAAAACATGTGGTCAATCACATGGATATAGCCAGGTGAATTGTGACCCTTTTCCATAGCTGCTGAAGCTGTCAACCGTATGGGCTGTCTTCCAAACTGCATACTTGGCATACTACTCGTACTAGAAAATCAGCCTCAATTTTAGTATGAGTAGTGTGCTAGTATGAGTAGTGTGCTAGTATGCGGTTTAGAACATATCCATGGTGTATAATAGCAGGTCTGTTCATTCTTGTCCGTATATGCACAGACAGGCGGCGAGTGAACACGTAAACAAGCACGCACAGCTGTCACCCGTCACATCCGTGTTCAACTGACCAAAGGCCAGCATCTTTCCCTTCTCATACGCACTCATTTCTCCCAGGAAACAGCTCCCAGTCGCCAGAAAATACAACAAAACAAAACCGTATCTCATGGCCAACCGCAGTTGCTATATAGTGCTTGTCATTCCAACACTTTTTTTGATGTGAGGAACCGAAAAGTTGAATAAAAATAAATGTATGAGGTCTTGTGGAGTAACGTGGCAGTCGAATAAAACACTATGGAGGTGTGGCGTAATTTATTACTGGTTTTTTATATGATAATTGGAAACGAAAGGTTCATGTTGCGGTAGTTTCTCTTCCTAGAGTGTGCAATTTCTCGTCTACCTGTAGAGGGAGTGGTGAAAAGCAGTCCTTTGGTAGTAAAACTTCAACCATTCATAATATTAATACCACAACTGGTATTACTAATAAAATATGTTATTGTTCCTGTTTTGAGGGTGCTTGGTGGATATATACTTTATTTGGCACAATAATTAAGATGTCCAGGCCAATATACATAAAGACTGGTGATTGCGGCTTCAGAAAGAGGCAGAGGAGGAGAGAGAGGAAAGATGGAGGAGAGGTGAGAGGTAGGAGCAGTAAAATGTACCTGGGCCTGTCCTCTTGTCTGCCTGCCTTCCACATGGTAGCCAGACATCACAGATAAAATTAGATATTTTAATTACATACATGCTCAGTTTTCAGTTGCTGAAATCACCAACCAGAATATTCACTGAAGCGCTGAATCTGAGGAAAAAGGCTTGGAAATGAAAGCTCTCCCATTACCAACACTTTAATACCTTCAAAGCACAAACATCACTCACCAGGTCTAACAAATATATTTTTTGTCCTAGTTTGGTTTGATTAGAAAAATGTTCTGCTACATATTTCCATTCATTTGAAATTCAAATGAACGGTGGGTCCTGAGATTAAATATTTTCATAATGGAGCCGGTTATTAGTTTCTTTAGTCCTGCGCACTGAGATTGAGAGTGGCACTCTCTCGGTGTAAGTAATGAGCGACTGGTTCAAACGCGCCTGCATTCACTCACACCTTCAGTCAGGAAAATTAACGGCTTCTGTGAATTACAGCTTCCAGAGCCATTAAGCCCTCCGATTTGGAGAGATTACAAAAAATAGATTTCTTCTTTCATTTTTTTCAGATTATTATTAAACATCTGAGGTCGGTTCCTTCCAAGATCCTGATGTAGCATTCTTATGGTCAGATACTTTAATGATTTAATTGTCTGATCCTTTGTCTGGTCTAGTGTACGTTACTGGCAGGCTGGAGTGGGCTGTTTCTAATTATAAGATGATGTAATGCTGCTGGTAGTTTAATGGCATGGTAACAGTAATGTTTAGCTCAGTAATGGGGGCTGTGGGAGGGGTTGGATCTGGGTGGGGCCCAGAGGTATTACAGCGTGATTGGCTGTAGTGTTGTCCGTCTGGTTGCCCAATAGGCCTTGGAAGTCTGACATAAGCAAGAACAAAACATTTGCCCATCTATGGATTTCCAGATAAAAGTACAATTTCTCTATGGAAAAAATGAATGGGATTTTCACATAAGCGTCTCTGTCACAGTCTGGTGTTTAATACTTGGACATATTTATCTAGACTCATTTCTCTCCTAAGTGGCACTGGGTCCACTGAATTCCAATGCCACTTTCCAACCGAATTATTCTGCCAGAGAAAAGCTAACATCCCAACCCGTGTTATATACTTCACATCACCCATATCGGGTTTGTGTGGAAGGTTCCCAGACTAGTCAAAGCTACCTTGAGCCGGAAAAGAAATTTAAAACAACCACTCCAGTAACTTATGGAAATGACTTACAAGAACACCAGCAATAACTGTATGAAGTAGAAAAATGTACCATCTATTATGCTAACGGAAGCTAGCACAGGCTTCCAGGTGTGTGTGTAACCTGGAGCCCTGGGAGCCCATAAATGTGGAATGAAAAAGAATTAGCAATAAGTATGATGAACATGCAATGTGACGTCGCCTTTTTTTACTTCTCCGGTAAGACCGATTACAGTCACCTGGCTGGCAGTGGTTGTCACTGAGCATCATGACCACTTTTTGCAAAGGTTGCCTGTTCCTCCCCACTGCAAAAGCAAGCACCATGTTCCTCAATTAGGTCTGGGTGCTACTGCTGCTGAACACGGTCATGTCACACACACACACACACACACACACACACACACACACACACACACACACACACACACACACACACACACACAGTGTTCAAAGAGCGAAACACTGAGGCATCCTTTCCCAACACCTCTGTGCCTGCAGCTTGTTAGAATGGAAGAGGTCCCTCCCATCAACCAATTATCTTTCAATTACCGCCCACTTAGAGACGGAGTTTAATTACCGCACACGTAGAGGCGGGGTTCAATTACCCCACACTGATTCTTATTTACAACATGCAGGTTGAAGCCTTCCACCAACCACCCCCCGCACCTCAGAATGCGCCTTGATTCATGTTAATCTGTGAGCGCAGTCCCCTGTCCAATTAGCCCCTGAGGGCGCGGGGCGCCGTTAAACCCTGCTCAGAGCGGGCCTGACCCCCGCCGCTCGCCCGCCTGCCGCGACCGCGGGAACGCGGAATGCGCATTAGTGAAGCTCAGGTTACTCCCGTAATGGAGTCTGAGGATAAATCAGGTGGCGGTAATGAAGGTGCTAAAAACAGGCGTGTCAGCAAGGCGGGGGAGGCGGGGTTGGGCGGGGGGAGGCCGCTCTGTCGGCCGTTCGGAGGCGGGACACGGGAGCAGTGCGACCCCCTTTTCGTATTTTTGGGCCTGAGTTGGAAGATAAAACGGCCGCTCGGAAAACTGTGGAGTAGAACGTTCAATGATATATTTTTGTGTGATGAAATAATGGGATGAGAAGGTGCTGCCCTTAAGGACCTGAAGATTATAACAGAACTGAGCAGGTCCCTAAGCAGGTCTCACAGCAGGTCTCTCTCACACACTGCTTCAGTGCCACAGCTGTTTTCCCCACAACTCCTGTTTCTCTCTCTCTCTCTCTCTCTCACACACACACACACACACACACACGCGCATACACACTTCAGTGCGACAGTGGTTTTCCTTCCTCCCCTCGGATGGACAGAAATACACACCAGGTGGGATTCTAGAAACCGTGAGAGAATTCGGAGCCCACACTGAACAGATGGTTTACCTGATGTTCCAGTATCCCTCTCTCCTCTCCTCCCTTTCTCTCCCCTCCCTTTTTACATCCAAAATTTTCACTCTCTCTCCCCAACACCCCAATACCCTCTTTAATTTGCTCACTCACTCACTCGCATTCTGGCTGTCCCACCAGGTTTTCCCCGACGGGTGCAAATATCCGCCAGTATGTTCTCCTTACATTTCTCACCTCGTCTCCAAACTCAAGAGATTCAGGATGAACGGGTGGCATCATTGTTATTTGAATGCCTTTTAAACATCTACCAGGTGGTCTATCAGGTTTGAACATTGCCTTTGATTGGCTGAGCCCTGTGGGTGGGCGGGGTTGCTTCCATCTTTGACCTTCTGAGCGCTGCCTATTGCTACCGTCACCTGGTCTTTCTGAGCTGGCCGCTAAAACGTGGACTGTATCGGAGGGAGGCGGCGGAGGGGTTTAAGTGTTTAAGTTGCGGGAGTGGAGACCTGAAACGCGATCCCGAAAGCGACGGAGAGCAGTCCCGGCTGGCCCCAGAGCCTGGCGGGAGCCGGGCTTTGATTTGCCGGTTTATCGGTGGCGCGAGGTACCGCGCACGTTAAAATACGGCGCCGTGTGCAGAGAACAAAGCGCCGCCCGCGATAAAAGCGCTGTGTTTGGCAGTCAGACATTACAGAGCGCTCGGCCCTTAATCCTTAGAGATACGTGCTGCGCTACGGCGATGTGATTTAGCAGTGAAACGCCGTAAAGCTGTCTTGCGTGTTACTGGATGGTGAAGGAGAAGGTGTTATGTGAACCTGCTGCTTTGGGGGAGCCTTGTGTTCGTGTACAGAGTGAGCTAAAGTGCGTTGCTGGATGGTGAGTCTGGATTAGAGCTCATAAGATACAGGATGGTGCTGGTGTGGAATCCCAATCCATTATCATTGAGTCCCTCTAATGCTGACTCTTTAAAGAGGGACCTCTCTCTCCCTCTTTCTATCTCTCTCTCTCTCTTTCACCCTCTCTTTCTCTCTCCCTTTCTCTCAGTTTCACACTCATTCTCTCTCTAAAAAGAATGCATGTCACACGTGTTGCCCTGACAACTGGAAGGGCAATAAAGACCTAACTCTCAATAAACAGCCCATCTGGTGTGTGTGTGTGTGTGTGTGTGTGTGTGTGAGTGTGTGTGTGAGAGAGAGAGAGAGAGAGAGAGAGACTGTGCGTATGTGTGTGTCCATGTGTATCTTATCATGTTGGTTGTTTTATTGTTGTTATTGTTTCCTTTTTTATATGCTGTTTTGAGTGTGTGTGTGTGGTGTATGAATGTGTGTATGAGTGTGTGTATGAATGTGTGTATGAGTGTGTGTGTGAGTGTGTGTATGAGTGTGTGTATGAGTGTGTGTGTGAGTGTGAGTGTATCAAATGAAATGACAGACTGCCCGCGGTGGCCTCTTACCTCTCCACTGGGCTGCGGCTGCCTGCCAGCTTCTCCTGCTCCTTAGATTTGCAGCACCTGCTGCTTTGTGTTCCACTGCATAAATCCCCCCCCCCACCCCCCCACCCCCACGGATGCTGGAGGCACGTTCCAGCGCTGAATCAGGCCAGGTCCAGCAGAGTCTGGGCTAGCTCTCCTCTCAGGCCTGTAGTAAAAGCACATTTTGGCCCCATAATAGCTTTTCCCCCTGTTCTCCCCCTAGTGGCGTGTATCAGCGCCCGCTGCAGTAACCGCAGACGGCCACGCGCTCTCCTGCATCATGTGACCTCAGCCACCACTTCCCATCGCGCCACACCTTGCAGGTCAGTGAGGAGTCGGAGGAAGACCATTCATGTGGTTACACAGGCAAGCCAGCAGGGGTCAGCACTGAACGGTGAAATTCTGTAATCCTGGCCTGTATCCGAAACAGCTTCCAAACGACTGTCTCCTCAAAAAATGGACTGCCTACTCAGCATACTGCCTACTGTTGAGCTTGCATACTATGCTATATTATAAAAAAATATCTTCCATTCTATTTTCCAGTCGTTCTGTGGAAGTGTCATTAATGTGGCCATGCTCACGTGTTTATGCATCATATCTATGCCTGGACTCTTATCTTCCTGAAAAGTGTGCTCTCACATACAACCAGTAAAGCCTCTGAAATAATTATATCACCTAGGGATTTTAAGTACACTAAGTGAGACTTAAAAGAGAAAATTAGAGAGAATTACACCTACTTCACAACCTTTTCATCCTGTGTACTGAACTCATGTACTCAGTAGTCGGCAAATAGGCTCCAACACGAGCCACACTTGCGCCAAGTTTGCGTCACCCTGATTGGGCTGCTGGCCAACACTAGTACAGTTCTGATTGGATAACGGACTGTGGCCTCTTTACGCGCTAGAACAGTACAGAGGGATGGAATGTGGAACTCCAGCTGCAACCGCCTGCTTTCGTGGTAATGCCTAAGGCAATTATACCGGTGATCAAACAATTTGATATTTGAAAGCAAAAAAATAATAATTAAAAAAAAAAATGGTGTAATTTGACTGATTGTGTACTTAAGTGCGTGTGCTGTAATGAAAATATAGGAGGCAATCATCTAATTCCCCCAAGTTGCATGGCAAACAGGCTGTGCAGTACGGAGTTATTTGTAATTGGAAACGAAACGACAATGAAAAGCTAGCCTGTTTTTTTCATTAATATGTACGACGTCTACTGCTGTGCTCCTGCTCTTGATTCCCAAAAGCATCTGGGTCATAATAACGGCTGGATCCACAACACAAGTATGCAATGATATTATATTATTTTATAGAATTATTTAAAATGGTTTAATTGTATACATTTTAAATTGCAGAGAATTTTATTTTATTTTATTCTGAAACAAACCAACATTCTTATACTGCTCACACATTCAAAGGTTCAGTGTTAAATCAACTCTTACAGTTAAGTTATCCTTATTCGACTCATATAAACTCTGAGTTAAATTAACACTGGGCATTTTGCTGTACACAACAGGGGGGTTTTGTAGTGGTTATTTGGATATAATATAATGGCATTTATATTTTGACCATTCAGGCACAATTAATTTGTATGATCTTGACTAGTATCCATACAGAACGTGTACACGGGACTCCCGTTTATCGTACAACAGCGGAAGGGAAATGTATGTTATGAATGTAAAAAATGAAGTAAACAAAGCGTTTTTTAATGACCACTTATAATACAAGAAAGTAAGTGATTAGCCTGTACGGGCCTGGAGAATCGATCAGTGCCCGTTTCGAGGCCATACATGCGATTCATTGTCCAGGGTGGATTAGAGCACCGTCAGGTCTGAACCGAACTGCGCCGTCGCGCACAAACGCTTTGCAATTTAAAAATAACATGGTGGCAATGTACCTGAGGTCGAGCCCATTTCATCAGCTTGAAGGTCATTGGCCAGAACAGGGTAAAAAAACAGACGGTGGGCATCAAGAAGGTAAACAAAGGTAGCCTTAGCCTACTTCGAAAAGTTAAAATGCAGAGTCTGACTATTGAGCGTAAGTAGGCCTAAATGTGTGAGTTTTGATTCTGAATTATCGCGTGTTTAAAATTCTCTATAGCTGGGAAAGTCTGTTTCTGCTTCCAATTAAACACCAGGCCGGAAGACACCTATGCACCTATGCAACTGCACCTCCCCTAGGACGCACGCTGTAAATTCTATATACCAGTAGGTAAAGGTGCTTTCTCCACACAGTCGCAGGTGAGCTGTACTTGCCCTTACAAAAAGGTACTAGCCTACATTTTAAAGTATAGGTAGGCTATAGCTACTTAAAACGTTTAGTCTATATAATTTTATTTCCGGAAAGCAAAGTGAAAGTGCACTTTAAGTAGGCTAGACCTACACTACCTGGGATTTATTTCAGAAAAGGTATACTTTAGGCATACTTTTTAATAAACCTTTAAAAAAAAAAGTAATTACAATTTTTTTTTGCGAAGCCTGTGCCCAGCCATTCGATGTAAATAACTGAACTGGCCCTGAACCGATTGAGTTAGTAGAATTAGTGGCCGCCCTGCCCTCTGGTGGTGGGTATATGTACTCCTCTAATCATTCGCTCTTTCATCTGTGTCCTAGCCCGCCACGTTAGCCTGTTTAGGTTCAATTCTTTTGAATTCGTTTTAATAATTCATCAGGTCAGCTTGTAAAATACTAATTTACACCATAATCTTAATAAAAATCTCAAATAACAATCACACTACCACTGACAAACGTCGTGCGGGGGTAGCGTAAATGAGACCACTAAAGAGCTGAATAGGGCCTAATCACTAGAGTACAGAAATCGTGGAAACTACAAGTAGCCTAGTAATGACAATGGGCTTATTTGGAATTTTTAATGTAATGAGAAAATACTTAAATCGGCAAACTGCCTAACCAATTTTGCACATTCGTAATTGAAACAATATTGGACAGTCTTTGAGCAGAAAGGTAAATGTGCTCTTCGCTCACGCCGCACGGTTATGTAAATGAGATCAGTAAATCTGCATGCTAATTGGGTTTGTGAGCACGCAGAGTGTGTTAATTACCCGAATTAATTACGGATGTGATGGAGCTAAGGCGTTATCGACATTAAACACCGTGCGATGACTGCTGCCCTCGCGCGATACGCTTGGCATGACAGTGGCTAGAGGACTGGCAGCGTCAGGCGATAGTGTGGGATGCATTAACTAGTTCGTGGAGGTTCTCTAAGCCGACGGTAACTGGGATTTACTGGAATGTGGGCTTTGATTCTCTTGAGAGCCATGCCACAAACACTCAGGAAGGAGTGAAGCGATAACACTGACATCATGGTTGATGGATTACCATTTTATTTTCCATGCGAAATTCGGAACGGAATACTGAACATGGACAGTAACGCCGCGTTTCCGCGATACAAGTTCATGTTGTGGATCTGCTGTCTGTCACGTTGAGACGAGCTGCGGTCTCGGGCTCTCATGTGCCGTTATGGCAGTGGCTGCGGAATCGCTGGTGGTTACTGAGCGTTGAGGTTTCACTGCGCGATATGTCCACACGGGGGCGACGGCGCATTGTGCGCTTGGTAAAAATAGTGGTTGATGGCACACAGCCTTGTACTTGTCTTACAAGCACTTTATCACCACTCGTAATAAAACACCTATGTGTTATGTGTTAACATGTGGTTAGATGTTATGTCTGTGGCTCGGCTTGTGGTGAACGCTGGAAAATCTGTCAGCACTTATATCAGCATATATCAGCAGTCACGGTCACACACAGACACACTGACTCTCTGCCAAACGCAGGCGGGTGCAGCAGCAGGTGTGGGGACGCTGTGAGGCTGCCTGGCCTCTCTCTGGAGAACCATTCCTGCTCATATCTCCACGGCAGTGTGTGTGTGCATGTGTGCGTGTGTGTGTGTGTGTGTGTGTGTGATGCGTGTGTGTTCTGAGTCTGTCATGTGTGTGTGTGTGTGTGTGTGTGTGATGCATGTGTATGTGTGTGTGTGTGTGTATGTTTGTGTGTGTGTGTGTGTGTGTGTGCGTGTGTGAACTACAGGCATTGGGTAACTGCCCTAGACTAGAGGAAGAGATAAGAACCGCTGTTAATAGATTGGATGTCATTTTTTATTTGTTATTATTTCATTCATTTTCATTAGCATTAGTTTGTACTGTAGTGTACTAATTATTATTGTTATTATCTACAGTCCACCAGTCACCTGAGCTATCTTCAAGCTCCTGGCAAGAGGAGAGAGAGAGATAGAAAGAGGGAGAGAGAGGGAAAGAGAGAGATAGAAAGAGGGAGAGAGAGGGGAAGAGAGATAGAAAGAGGGAGAGAGAGGTCCCTCTCTAAAGAGTCAGCATTAGAGGGACTCTATGATAATGGATTGGGATTCCACACCAGCACCATCCTGTATCTTATGAGCTCTAATACAGACTCACCATCCAGCAACGCGCTTTAGCTCACTCTGTACACGAACACAAGGCTCCCCCAAAGCAGCAGGTTCACATAACACCTTCTTCACACAGAGAGAGACGGAGAGAGAGAGAGAGGGACTGACGGAGAGAGAGAGGGAGGGACAGAGAGAGAGAAAGAGACGGAGAGAGAGAAAGAGAGAGAGAGACTGACTGGGTGAGAGAGAGAGAGGGACTGACGGGGAGAGAGAGGGAGAGAGAGAGAGAGACGGAGAGAGAGAGAAAGACACGGGGGGGGGGGGGGGTGGGGGTGAATTTCCTTGAGTCACGTTACTCAGAGGAAGCGAGTGAAAAGGGGAAAGGATTATTGCGGTTGTGGCCCAGGTCACTGATCACTGGTGCATTCATCATGGTTTCCACAGGAGTGTGTGAGACACAGTATCGTCTGCGCTCACTCAGTAGAGGATGAGTTATTGGCAGCCACACATTCCTCCACTACGCAGCGCGGTCAGACAGCCATGTGGAAAATGCAGTGTGGGCCTAGGGACGTGTGCTTCACAGGATTTCCTCCCAAACCAGCGCAGAAATCAGGCCACGCTGCGGCATTTCTACACTTTTATACAGATTTTCAATAATAATGAGAAAAGAATATTAGCCCCTATGCTATTTTAACACTGATGGGAGCAGACATTTTGGCCAACTTTTGTAAACAATAACAACAAAAATAATAAGTATTATTATTATTATTATTTATAATATTATTATATAATATTGATATGTTTTTCCATACTGGCTCAGTCGCTGACCATTCCTAAATGAGTAGAGACTGTGTCAGTCTTACAGTGGCTCGAAAACTGTGAATGTTTGCAGAAGTCATTGAAGGTACACTAACCATCTTTCTCATTTAAAAATAAATAAATAATTATTACGCATTCCATAATCTGGCACAGTACATTTTTGGCTTGATACTATAAATTGTTACTTATTATCAATTTATTATCAATATATTTCACTCCAGTTGGAAAAATCACATGCACGTAGTGTGATATGTTGCTCTGTTCTGTTGTGCCTTTATGTGAAATGCATAGACCTGTTTGTGCCCACACCGAAGGGGGTTTTGGCCACCAGGGGGTGCAAGAGTGCAGCTGCAGGGTTTACTCAGCGTCTACGGTGGAATGAGCAGAGAAAGGCCTTCCTACACACCTGGAAGGCAGCAGGTTCAGGTCAGCCAACCACATGTATGTATGTATGTATGTATGTATCTACTACTTTGCAGACACCTTTTTTTGAATGAATATTTATCAAATCTATCTGCATCCATGTTATTGAGCTAGCTAGTTTGCTAAACACGTCGCAAGTAGCTTTCTAGTTCTACAAGCTGCTTCACTGAGGGAAGGAAAGTACCGTGGGCCGCTGAATCGCAAGTACGGACACGGGCGGCCATAAAAGCCAGCGCCCCTGAATATTTCATGGTGTTCAGTGCACGCCCATTGCCCATCAAACAGCCAGGATGTTGACATTTAACGGCCTCGGTTCACCCGCGAGTGACCCAAAACCATCCCAGCTCAGGTGGAGATCCCAAATCAAAGGCGTAGCGTTACACGCACCACTGATGGGAAATGAAGGGGAAAACGTGACCTGCCCATGTAGGGGCATACTGTGTGCGGTCTACTCCTCACTAGCGCATGTGCATCTGTGTATCTGGGTGGAGGGTGAACTAACCAGGTACTCGTAGAAAAAATGGTTCTGAAAGGCCTCTTTGGCTTTATTCCATAGAGGAACCCTAAAAGCATTTTGCCCCTCAAATAACCCTTGAACTAGATACGGTTCTTCTACGCTCAAAGTAAAGGTTAAAAAAGGAACATAATGTTCCTAAATGAACCTTAGAGCATATTTAGGAACCCTTCTTCTATCATCAGTTCACATCAGTTTGAACCTTTGTAAGTTAAAAAATGATCCCCTCTTTAAAAGGGGTTCTCCTCAGCATCCCAGCGTTGCTTGAAGAATGAAGTCCTTATTTCTGGGATATGTCGATTTTTGGGATGTATAAAATAATAATAACAATTATTATGATTATTATTATGGGACATAACAGATTCCTCCAGGCACATAAAAACCTTTCACATAAAAAAGGTTGAATCTTGAGAAAAGGTTCCTGGAGGCACCTCTAGGGGTTCTAACAGTGTGGCAAATTCAGGAACCCCTAAAGGTTTCTCCAATAACCTTTTTGAAAAAAATTTTTTGATTGTATAGTACCACAGTGTTCCTATTGGAACTATTTTTTAGAGGGTAGCTTATTTTGGCAAGGTGCCTTCCCTACTTGAGAACCTAGTATTAATTACATCCAAGAAATGACAGTACATAGAAACATATCTACTATATTTAACAAGCCTTTACAACTCCCACATATTCTAGATTGCTTCGGCTTTACATGAAGCCAACAAAATATTTGACTGTGAGATGTGCAACACAAAAAGCAGTTATCAAAGGGGCAATGAGAAACTCTTCAAACCTTTATTTTGGACGAAAAAATAATTAATTGTTCTTGCCTAAAAATTGCTTTTGGCCAACAACATGAATATACAATTATCCAAAAGCCAATGTAATTTGACACAAACTTAAATTACAGGCCCACATATGCCATGTACACGGATTACGTGTAGGCCTACTCACACACGCGCACAATCGCACACTTCAACGGACAAACACCTCACAGATCACTGGTCAAGGCCTTGGTGAACCGTGCAGAGTTTAGGGAAACGTCTGAGCAGGCTTGAGTGTAAGTCCAGTAAAAGCAATGCGTTCTCCCCTCTACTGAACGAGGCCCTGTGTTTATCCCTGTGTATTAGCAGTGAAAGTGAAATTCGGGTTTGTTTCCCTAAAGGCAAGACAAACAGGTTTTGCACTTATTTTTTGTTTCGGTTTACTTTGCTGGCAGATTGCTTTATTTATGACTCACATTCATTCCTGCTGAAGGATGCAATGGCTGACAAAATGAATAACTGTGATACACAACACCAAAAATGCAATTAGAGATTTGAGATGGTTCACATGCAGGTGAGGTGCGTGAGTGACATTTGTTTCTTGAGTGTGATTATTTCTTTTTTGAAATACAGTATATTGATGCATAACAACAGCAGCAGCAACAACAAAACCAAGAATAATATTACAGTAGTACACTGGACGTTAATAAATCAGGGTTTTTTTTGTGTGTGAAGTGAGGCAATTGGTGGCACAAGATTCATATCTGTACAACAGTGTGGTCCAGAGTTACTGCTGTGTAGATGCTGAATATTCAGTTCATTGCTATAGCGCCACCATGTGGCCATTCAACACGTAGTGTCATTTTCTGTGACAGTGTTGCAGGTAACATTCTATCACTTTGCCAGGTATCATCACATTTGAAGAGACCAATATCCCAAAAGTGAGCAGAACACAGAATAATGGGTTATGAAACCTTGCCAAAACTCCCGCAGCTTTCCAGCTTGCACACAAAATTAGGTCTTATAATTAGGCCCTGGGTTTGTCGAAGTCTACCTGAGCAAGACACCTAACCCCCAAATGCTCCTGGTGACTTGGTTGGTGCCTTACATGGCAGCTATATAAATTGACCATTTAACACAGGAGCGCACTGCAAGGGCCGATCCGCTTCAGGATTTTGTGCCAACTTCTGCTCTTAATTTGCTAACTACTGTCTTAATCAGACATTTTTATATGCACCAGCTGCAGACTGCGAGCGAATCCTAAAGATTTTTACTAAAGAACCAGCATCATTTCCAGGGCTGTCAGAAAAATAAATGAAGGTAATTGGTCGGAACAGAAACCAGCTCGCAGTTGTGCAGCCCTGATGTAACTCTACGACATTGATTCAGGATCTCCACCAGAGCTGGGATGGTTTTGGGTCACCCGCTGCTGAACCGAGGCTGCTAAACATCTGCAATCCGGGCTGTTTCACGGGCGAAGGGTGGGCCTAGCTGCTGGGTATTTCACAGAAAGAATGAGAAATAAAAGATGGAGAGAGAGAGAGAGAGAGAAGCAGAACTGCTTGATCTTTCTATGTACGGAGGAGGGTTCTGTTACAGCACTGTAGTGAAGCCCTCAATCTCAGTGACCCCTCTCTCTCCATATTCCAGCCTCCACCCCCACCCCCCTCCCTCTGCTCCACTCCATACAGGGTGCAGTAACACACACTGTTTACAGCAGAGAGGAGCTCCGCGTCGGGTACAGTAACACACACCCTGTTTACAGCAGAGAGGAGCTCAGCGTTGGGTACAGTAACACACACCCTGTTTACAGCATAGAGGAGCTCAGCGTCGGGTACAGTAACACACACCCTGTTTACAGCAGAGAGGAGCTCAGCGTCACCATCAGCTCCCCCCCGAAGCCATTTGAAGTGCCCCCGGCCCCGGCCCCGGCCCCTGAAATATAGAGTGCAGACCTGCTACATGTTAGTTTAGGAGATAGGAGAGGTGTAAATCAGGCCGTGAAACCATTATTTATGAGTTGTGTGTCAGGTGTTTAGGTGCTGGAGCGCGGTGTGCAGTTCAGACTGCTTACTGCTGTAAATCCGCCCGCCCTGCTCCCAAACTGTCAGGAGGCAGGGCCCGATCCCCAGCCTTACCATCCTGTACCCCTGAGTGAGGCCTTACCATCCTGTACCCCTGAGTGAGGCCTTACCACCCTGTACCCCTGAGTGAGGCCTTACCACCCTGTACCCCTGAGTGAGGCCTTACCATCCTGTACCCCTGAGTGAGGCCTTACCATCCTGTACCCCTGAGTGAGGCCTTACCATCCTGTACCTCTGAGTGAGGCCTTACCATCCTGTACCCCTGAGTGAGGCCTTACCATCCTGTACCCCTGAGTGAGGCCTTACCATCCTGTACCTCTGAGTGAGGCCTTACCATCCTGTACCTCTGAGTGAGGCCTTACCATCCTGTACCTCTGAGTGAGGCCTTACCATCCTGTACCCCTGAATGAGGCCTTACCACCCTGTACCCCTGAGTGAGGCCTTACCATCCTGTACCCCTGAGTGAGGCCTTACCATCCTGTACCTCTGAGTGAGGCCTTACCATCCTGTACCCCTGAGTGAGGCCTTCTTGTCCTGTACCTCAGCCTCAATGCGTACGCACATACCCCACGCTGTTTTATCGCCCCCTCAAACCACCCAGCCCTAGGCAGCATGTAGCCAAACATGTTAGCCTGGTGTAATCCATTGGACCCTTGAGCAAGGCCCTTAACCCTGCATTGCTCATTGCTCCAGGGGGGATTGGCCCCTGCATAGTCTAATCTACTGTAAGTGGCTTTGGATAAAAGTGTCACCTAAATAACTGTAATGTGATGTAATGAGGATCAATCCATCAATGGTAAAATAAACTCTTATGGTAAAAATAAAATATATATTTTATTCAACAAACACCAATAACAGACTCCAAAAGCAATCAAAAGCCTAGAATCAAGACATTTTGAGAGCTCAAGATATTGAGAGCTTTCTTATACCTGCACTAAGAAACTGATTGAGTTCACCTGACTAATCAGAAACAGCTGTGAAACAAAGTAATGTCCACATTACTTTGGTCTTCTAAAAAGGGGGGACTATGTATAAAAAGGGATGCAATTCATACAGAGATCACCCTATATGGATGTAAGTACACTCAAATTAAAGGTGATAGTGTGCACTTTAACCTCCTATTCGTTATTTCATTTCCAATCCAATGTGCAGGAGTACAGAGCTGAAAAAACTGAAATTGTACCACTGTCCAAATACTTACGGACCTCACTGTAAATGTGTGTGTGTGTGTGTGCATGTTTGTTTGTCTCCATGAGTGCATGTAAATGTGTGTTTGTACTTGTGTGTGTGTGTGTATGTGCTTGTGCATGCGTATGGTGTGTGTGTGGTGTGAGTGTGTGTGGTGTGTGTGTGTCTGTGTGTGAGAGTGTGTGTGCGTGCGTGTGTGAGTGTATGTGTGAGAGTGTGAGAGTGTGTGAGTGTGTGTGTGAGTGTATGTGTGTGTGCGTATGTGAGTGTATGTGTGAGGGTGTGTATGCGTGTGAGAGTGTGTGAGTGAGTGAGTGTGTATGCCTGTGTGCGTGTGTGAGTGTATGTGTGTGAGTGAGTGAGTATGTGTGTGAGTGTATGTGTGTGTGTGTTAGTGGTGTGTGGTGTGTGGTGTGTGTGTTAGTGGTGTGTGGTGTAGTGTGGTGTGTGTGTGTGGATTGGAATGCTATTCCATGAACTTCCTGTTCCTTTCTTCCTTGTCCCATCCTGTCCCAGCTGACCCACCCCGTCTGCCCCTCCCGTCTCACCCTCAAGTTCCCACTCTCCCGCTCCCCCCATGCTGTAAAACCCTCACTGGTATAGGACATAAATCAAGCCCCCTGTCTGATGGGACTCCCTGGGGCCTAGGCCCACAGACTGATCTAACCTGGAGGATGACAGAGACCAAAGCAGGGGAAACCAGATCAGGGCCTTGTTTCGAGAACAAACAAACAGGAAGCCTCTGGCTCTGTCTGCTCTGCCTGGAGCCTGCAGTAAACGTGGTGTGTGTGTGTGTGTGTGTGTGTGTGTGTGTGTTTGTGTGTGTGTGTGTCCACAGGCAGTAAAGATGTGTGTGTGTGTGTGTGTGTGTGTGTGTCCACAGGCAGTAAAGATGTGTATGTGTTTGTACACAGGCAGTATAGGCAGTCTGCATGTATGTGTGTGTGTGAATGTGCACGTGTGTGTCCATGTGTGAGTGTGCACACACTTGTGTGCAAGTGCGCTTGTGTGTGAGTGTGTGTGTGAGATAGTGTGAGTGACTGTGTGTGCTGCCTTTGTTTCTCTCTTGTTTTTATGGCTGTCTGACACATTTCTCCTTTTTCTCCGTCCTTTCTTCCTCTCTCTTTTCTTGTGGGTTTTTATGGCTCTGATTGTGAGCCGTTCATTCCTACAGGGGCTCAGATAACAGCTGGACCCAAACTGCCCTCCATAAACCCCTCTCACCCGGGAGGGGTGGGGGTCTGGGAAAGTGGGGGGGGGGTCTGAGTTTACACAGACTTTAAGCCATCGCCCCCACCTACCTTAGTTACCCCTCATCAAAGGCTTTCTCTGGCTCCGCGCTGAAGCCCTTTGAACACACTTCTGAGAGAATCTGACACCGAAACTGAAGACTTCAGTCATACCAGCCTATGGTACCTGAATCCAGAGTGTTGTGTGAGAGAACTGAAAATTTGCACCTCGCTGGTGTACATTTTATTGCCCATTTATCTATACTTGTGTTTTATTTCTCAAACATCGGCTATCATGGCCGGTAAATATGCTTTAAAGTGTTATACTTTCACAGTAATTAGGATCTTACAGTCATGCGATATGTAGAAAATACTATGGTGGTGAAGCGGATCTTTATTTAAACGGCCACCCCATTATTATTGCTATAATCCTGTTGAAATAAAAATTTTGACATGTTATTTCATTACACTGGGGGCACACATGCTACAAGTTTGGTCTTTGTAGTTTGTGCCAAGTGACTATGCAGTACCTCCTCCTGGCAGCAGAGGGCAGCAGTGAAAACTGCCTGAGACAAAATCCACTTGCAGGAGTTGAAGTTCATAGGTCTTTCTCTCTCTTTCTCTCTCTCTGGGCTCATTCCAATCGCTTGTTTTTCTCCACTTTGTTCCATTCCTCGCACCTAGCCCAGAAATCTGTCAAGGTTTGCCATCTTTAAGGACTTTCCAATGTTCTTTCCAACTTTTTAAAATGTTCCTTCTTGGAGCTAGAAGTAGAAGTTATGAACTCCCAATCTTTCTTTTGAGTAAGGGAGAACATGATCTTATCCTGTGCGGATGTATTTTTTCCCAAAGTGTGACGTATAAATGATCGGTCCACCTCTCTACATCTGCCACGTCTGTAACTGATGTGGCTTCTAACTGACATTTCAAGGAGCAGGGTCCATTTGCCTAATTCCCGTTAGGCAAACTTCTTTCTCTCGCCTCTTTTTCTAGCCTCTCCCGATGGGTGGAGCTAGGAGTAGATAAAAGAGCAAGAAAAAGAAAAGATGAGAAAAATAAACAATTGGAATGAGCCCGCCCTCTCTCTTTCTCTCTCTCTTTCTATCTATCTATCTATCTATCTATGTGGAATGTGTACAGCACCTGGGTCACAGAGAATACGTCTCAGAGAATGTAAAGCATGGCATTTTTATTATTTTATGCATTGCAGGAACTTGTCATTCACTGAAATGTTCCTGAAGTTCACCCATTCAGTATGCAGCTCTAATAGCTACATCAGAAGCATAAAGCCTCCAGAACTCTCTCTCTCCCTCTCTCTGACACACACACACACACACACACACACACACACACACACACAATTCATGAAAGTGCTGTGCCAGTTACACTGGATTAACTTTCGTTCATGCAGACTCATTTTAGTTGTTTATTTGTTGCATGCAGGTACTGAAGCAATAACCTCACACATTAATGAAATCATATGCATCACTTTTATAATGTAACCTACAAGGTGGAGTTGCGGTTCTCATAATCACCACCAGGTGTCACCCAACACACCGTTTAAACTGGCTGACATTGACTATTCCGTTTCCTCAACTGCTCCACCAGTAGAGGGAGCAAAGCGATTCTTTCTGTGTACCTGTCAATCTGGATATTCAGGTGAACAGAAAAGCAGTTATGGGTGAATTTGAATTAAACGAGGGGGTATTATTTGCATGATTGGGTGTTATTAGAAATAAAGGTAGTTACTATGCGGCGGAGTCTAGCTCCAAATGCCGTTGCAGTGACTGTGGGCTTCCTCTTCAAGAATGAAGACCATTTCAATATTTAAAAGAACATACATTCTAAATGTAGATATCAAAGATTTAAAAGGCATAAAAAGATGGCTGACAAATAAAAAAGCAAAGCCAATGAAATGGTGTGGTCAGGGACATCCATTCTGCAAATGTCCCTTTTCTCATGAAAGCAGCGCTGTGTTTAGAACCAGGGTGTTTCACGCAAGATTCCTTGTGGTTTCTGGGCAGTGATTCATTACGGTATTAAAGGACGGCATGGCGGGGTTTGATACTGGCTCCGCGTTTACGGGTTAAAACCCGCTCGAAGCGAGACGCGTCCTTGGCGCTGTCTGTGGCGACGGGTCGTTAGCGCTTATTGCTGTGCTCAGCGCGGTGGGAGAAACGGTGAGAAAAGAGACAAATGAGGCCCTCAAACAGATGCGCGCATTCTTTAGCCCCCATCATCAGTCGCTCTGCTCGTGTGCTGCAGCCAATGCTAATGCTAACATCATAGGAAAGCACTATAAGCTGCATACTAAGTTTTTTTTTTTTTTTTTTTTTTTGCAGAAATATACAGGGAATGAGTCTTGGAATCTTGTAAGGTTGCAGGTCAGATCTTTACCCTTGACCAAGATGGACACTAAGTAAAAATGCTGAAGCAGTCTAAATCACACTGGATTAGAGTGTCTAAGCGGCAGATCTTCTTATGAACTTCTATAGGTACTTCTTAGCAAACCGTAACCTGCCCTTCCTATTTTTGCAGCTACAGTAACTAGTGGTTTTCACCTTGCAATCTTGTGGACAGTAGTCCCTGACAGATCCACACCTGCCTCCTCAAGTGTGTTTCAGGTCTTTTGTTTTGTTTTTGTTTTCTTCATTATTGTGAGAATACTTCAGTCATCATCTGTAGAGGTCTTCCTAGGCCGACCAGGCCCATTGTGATTACTGATCATGTCTTTCGTCTTGATGATGTTACGGACAGTTCGTTTTTGGTGAGCCTATGGTGTGGTTCTTATTTCTCAGCCTCAAAATCGCTTCCTTGAATGTTATTGGCACAACGCTGGTCCTCGTGTTGACAAACAGCAGTAACAGACTCCAAAGGCTCTCAGAAGCCTAGAGTCAAGAGTAGATTACATTACATTACATTACAAAGCATTTACCAGACGCTCTTATCCAGAGCGACGTACAATGACGTGATACTGAATAGGCTTGTTTTACCTGCACTAAGGAAGTGATTGAACACACCTGACTAATCAGAGACACGTGTAAAACCACATATTATGGTGCCCAGAAATGGAGATGCTGTCCATTAATTGCGCTGTCATTTCTACATGGTGACACCAAAGCGTGTAAAAATACCCTTTAGTAAGTGCTAAAAATTTGAGTGCAGTGGCAGAGGGTTGCCATGTTATTTGAGTGCAGTGGCAGAGGGTTGCCATGTTATTTGAGTGCACTGGCGGAGGGTTGCCATGTTATTTGAGTGCACTGGCGGAGGGTTGCCATGTTATTTGAGTGCAGTGGCGGAGGGTTGCCATGTTATTTGAGTGCACTGGCGGAGGGTTGCCATATTGTTTCAGCGCACTAGCTACAGGGCTGTCACTGATGCTGATGGATGCATTTTACTGCTTCCTTTGGATTATCTGGCAGGTTCAACGGGAGGGGAAGGCAATTCATCAGAGGAGGGGAGGGAGGGAGAGAGACAGAGGGAGAGGGAGGGAGGGATGGATACAGCTGTGCACTCAGGGAGAGAGAGAGGGATGGATACAGCTGTGCATTGAAGAGAGAGATAGAGGGAGAGGGAGAGAGAGAGAGGGATGGATACAGCTGTGCACTGGAGAGAGAGAGAGGGATGGATACAGCTGTGCACTGGAGAGGGAGATAGAGGGAGGGATGGATACAGCTGTGCACTCAGGGAGAGCGAGAGGGAGAAAGGATTCAGCTACATGCTTGTAGAGAGAGCGCAGATGGGAGAGAGGGGAAGAAAGAGAAGGCAGTTTAAAGATGGAGAGCAGAAGAGCAGTAGGGGATGAAGAGATAGGCGGGCAGAGGAGAGAGGGTGGGTATGAGAGAGGGAGCCGGTCGATATGGGAGAGGAGGAGAAGAAAGCGAAAGAAAGAGGACACTGAGCTCAGTGCAGAACAGAATTATTCCCCAGGGTAAAGCGCATGGAGGCAAGAGCTGCCATACCTGTGCTCCGCCAAAGAGGGCGCCACCACTCAGAGCCCCGCGGGTGCAGTCCCTGTCCAACACACCTGAGTAAGAACAGCTGCTGCCCCTCAGTACAGTCCACCAAAGGGCTGAAATACATTTACAGTATATCCCAAAGAGTCAATGTCTATGTGTGTGTCTGTGTGTATGGATGCCTTTGCAGCTGTGTCTGAATGTGTATGTGCTTGTGCGTGCATGTATACGTGAGAATTTCCATTATAAAATGCCTTTTTGTTTATTTATTTATTATTTCCTTTGCCCTTATTATTTATAACTTTACTATTTGCGAAATCTGTTTTTACAAATAATTTGTATTTCACTTGTACTACAAAAAAGATAAATCTCTGTCTCTCTTTCTCTCACTCTCGCGCTCTCTTTGATGGATGGACAGATCGTGCATTTCCAATCTGCGCGTCCTCTGGATGCAGTCGGGGGTGTGTGAGATCTTGTGGGCGGGATGCGGACCGGGGAATGGGGTGAGAGGGAGGACAGGAAGAGATGGAATTGTTTGCACGTGACGGAGAGCGCGGCAGGTGGCTCCGGGCGCGCGACGCTAATGCAAATAAACCCGTGTCTGACCAATCATAAACTCCCCCCAGCAGCCTTTAACCACATAAACTGGATCGGTATAATATTACAGATATTCTTTTAAGGAGAAATAAAGAAATAAATAAATGGTGATAATGATGTTATTCTGTTGAAATAATTGATTCGTTATGGTTACATTTCCAAATGAAAAGCCTACTTTTTATATTTTTATCAAAATATGCGTGTTTATATATTCACGCGCATAGACTTGGCAGCGAGAGGGTGAGAGTCGTAAAATATGTGATCAAAGTAGTCTTTGGTTACACAAGTCCTTTCACTAGAGTGAAATTATGGGAATTGTTCGCTAGAGGGCGCTGCTTCATTCACGGACTCATAGACGTTTGCTTTTGTTGAAGACGTGAATCAAACTTCGAACTCTGCTTTTAATCGGCTTCAGCATTTTGCGTACAATAGGAAACAGATCAGAATTCTATCCTAGCCGTGCCTAAATCAGCTTAGAAAAGCCCTCCGGACGGGAGCATCTTTCATGTCCTATACGGAAGGCACCATAGTAGCTTATTATTATTAGTAACATATGCACAATGAACACTAAGCTCAACCACAACAACAACAAATACAACAACAATAAAAATATAGATAGACTATTATTATTGTTGTTGTTAATATGAAAAATAACCAGATTGTTATAATTGTCCACATCAATATTTTATCATTATTATATTACATTCATTTATTACATGCTCTTATCCAGAACAACTTACACTGGATGATGATATGTGCCCCCAGCAAACTTGTGTGAGCAGCAGGGTCTGTGCCTTGTTTTACATCTACCGCATGTATGAAAAGACACAAGGTCAGAGCAAGTCTCTCTGGGTGGCCTGTAGCGTAGTGGTTAAGGTAAATGACTGGGACACACAAGGTCGGTGGTTCTAATCCCGGTGTAGCCACAATAGGATCCACGCTGCTGTTGGGCCCTTGAGCAAGGCCCTTGACCCTGCACTGCTCCAGGAGAGGATTGTCTCCTGCTTAGTCTAATCAACTGTACATCACTCTGGATAAGGGCGTCTGCCAAATGCCAATAATGTAATGTAACGTCTTCATGAGTCTGGATCTGTAGTAAACCAGCTGGAGAGACTGACGAGCAGGACAGGTCAGGGGGTGTTTTGCGACATGGGATGACTGAGTTAGCTGGATAGCTGTGCCAAGCAAAGCCTAGAACATCTGTTTTTACATCAGCCCTAGTTCCGGTTTTGGGCGGGTTCCGGGATTCACAGTTATCCAGCTAACTGAGTAACCCGGCTTAGTACCGACCTTCTTCGTGAAGCAGGGCCCTGACCGTGACCGAATCCTCCAAAACCTGTTTTCGTCGCCCCGCACAATTAGCAACAGCCCCAAAGATCCACGCCGTGTCATCATAAACGTGAGTACCGTTCACTTTTGCGCATAGAGGTCAGACCGCCCTTATCGCGGCTTTGGTGAGTGCGCGTGTAGGTAATTAATTGGACAGACACAGAGGATTGAGCCCTGCCTGAAGCAGGGAGACATTCTTCCAGGTGTTGTGCTCGAACTTCAGGTTCTTCGCCCGCTCCTGAGAGCTGTTCTGTTCCTGCCGACTGAAGGAATGCGTGTGAGCGAGATATGTGCTCCCAGGGCTATTTCTCTTCCCCTATCCACACACAGCGAGGGGAGACATGGGTTCGGGCATGTTTGCTGACAGATGTGTGCGGAGATCGGTGCTTTCACAGTACTTCATTTCAGAGGTGGAAACGGGGAGACAATGCAGACGCTAAGCTTGACCTAAACTGTTTGACCTCTAGGCCAGAGGGGTCAGAGGTCAAGTCACTTGACCTCCTTGGTTATGTCCTTACTGAAGTACATGATCGGATAAACACAAGATTACATGTTTTTATCCAGAATGTAAAAACTCTCTCTGGCTCTCACTTTCTCTCTCTGTCTCCTTCTCACCCCCCCCTCTGTCTTTGTCTATCACCCTCTCTCTCTCTCTCTCTCTCGCTCTCTCTCTTTCTCACCAGAACACACAAGACGGCTGGAAGAAGGAAACACTTGAAAGCACAGGCGCTTGGCTGCCCGCAGGGTTTTTTACGATGGGTGCAGAGAAAGAGAACAGCGGTCGTTTCCCAAAAACATTTCCATCGATGGTTACATCTGCTTGCTTTCCTTTGCCTTCCTCTGTCTGTCTGCCCCTGTTCCTTCTTTCTCTCCCTCTGCTCTTTCTTTCCACCTTTCTCGCTCCACTCCCTCCATTTATATTTCTCTCTCATTCTCTTTCTCACTCTCTCTGTCTCTTACTTGCGCTCTCTCTCGGTTTCTCTTGTTCACTCACTCGCCCATCGCTCACTGTCACCCCGCCACTTGGAGCGATCGACCTCTGACCCTAGCTAGGTTCAGCAGCAGGTCAGGAGCTGGGGGCGGGATCTGTCTCTGGGCGGGGAGGGGAGTGGGGGAATCGCTCAGCTACAGATACAGCTGCCACTGCCATGGCAACAGGGCTGCACTCCCTGTCAGCCCCTCCCTGTCTGATTCTGTAAAAACACACACACTCATATCCTCATAAACGCAAACATACACACTCTCACACTTGCCAGAACATGCATCGACACACATGTGCACACAAACGCACAGAGCCACACATGCATGCACATGTAAATCATAAACACAAGCATACACTAAAAGACCCGGTAAACAGATGTATATAAAGAAAGAGAGCTTGAAGCTGAAGCATACCGAAGCTGAGCTGATCTCTGCAGGTATACTGAAGCTGAGCTGATCTCTGCAGGCGTACTGAAGCTGAGCTGATCTCTGCAGATGTACTGAAGCTGAGCTGCTCTCTGCAGGTATACCGAAGCTGAGCTGCTCACTGCTCTCTGCAGGCATACTGAAGCTGAGCTGATCTCTGCAGGCATACTGAAGCTGAGCTGATCTCTGCAGGCATACTGAAGCTGAGCTGATCTCTGCAGGCGTGCTGAAGCTGAGCTGATCTCTGCAGATGTACTGAAGCTGAGCTGCTCTCTGCAGGTATACTGAAGCTGAGCTGATCTCTGCAGGTATACTGAAGCTGAGCTGATCTCTGCAGATGTACTGAAGCTGAGCTGCTCTCTGCAGGTATACTGAAGCTGAGCTGCTCACTGCTCTCTGCAGGCATACTGAAGCTGAGCTGATCTCTGCAGGCATACTGAAGCTGAGCTGATCTCTGCAGGCATGCTGAAGCTGAGCTTATCTCTGCAGGTGTACTGAAGCTGAGCTGATCTCTGCAGGCCTGCTGAAGCTGAGCTGATCTCTGCAGGGGTACTGAAGCTGAGCTGATCTCTGCAGATGTACTGAAGCTGAGCTGATCTCTGCAGGCATACTGAAGCGGAGACACAAGATAAACACATCCCCTACCCCTTTTGACCCGAGACTGCTTCAACATCCATCCCCTCCCCTGTCTCCCTCCCCCCCTCTCTCTCTCTCCCCCTCTCTCCCCAGTCTCTTTTTCTCTCTCACATTCTCTCTGCCTCTCTTCCTCTGACTCTCTCCTTTCCTCTGTCCCTCTCTCTGCCCCCTCCCCCTCTCTTTATGCCCCCCCACCCTTCTCCCCTCTCTCTCTCCCCAGTCTCTCCCCCTCTGTCTGTCCCCCCTCTCCTCCTCTCTTTACCCCCCCTCCCCCTCTCTCTCTGGGATAATGGCTGCTAAAGGTCTCACCAAAGGAGCACTGTGCTCAAGGGCTAAACTGACTCTTGACTGCTGTGCCCTACACACTCACACACACACACACACACACACAGTCACACACTCACACATATGCACATACACACACACACTCACATACGCACACACACACACATGCACTCTCACACACACACACACACACACTCACAGATATGCACACACATACACACACACTCATACATATGCGCACACACACACACACTCACACACACTCACACATATGCACACACACACACACAGCCACACTCACACATATGCGCACACACACACACACTCACACATATGCACACACACACACACACACACTCACACATATGCGCACACACACACACACTCACACATATGCACACACACACACACACACTCACACATATGCGCACACACACACACACTCACACACACTCACACATATGCACACACACACACACTCACACATATGCGCACACACACACACACACACTCACACACACTCACACATATGCACACACACACACACTCACACATATGCGCACACACACACACACTCACACACACTCACACATATGCACACACACACACAGCCACACACTCGTATATTTCTTCATTAGTGTAATGAAGTGGGTTGCCTGCAGCACTGAGATAGCAGCCATCTGACACATGACTACTGCAGGGCTGGCCTGAAGCACTGGGGTCTTCCTGCAGATCTCTCCCTGCAGTTCCGCCTCACACCTATAGGTGGAGCTCTCTGCACAAAACACAGAAAAGAGCTGAGGAGGACAGAGAACGAGGGGGATGGTCCACAGAATATGAAAAGGGAGATATTCGATTTGGGCTTAATGACTTCGATTTATTAATGATTATTAACCCATTGACTGTGCCCGCCTCTGCATAATGAATCTCATGAATAATGAATTGATTAAAAATTATAATATGTAGACAGGAAACACCCACATTCAAGAAAGATATGCAATTATTCAAGTTCTTATTTATGCTACCACACATTCCTCAAAATATAGTTTATTGGTGGAATTATTTTTTAAATGTAGTAAGTATGAAAGAAATGTGTAACATCGGAATACATGGTCATTTATCTTCATTGTGTCAAGTAATTATTAGTTTTCATTTATATGCATCGTACATTTGGACAGCACCATGAGAGGTAGTGTAACTTGATCCACAGACTCTCTTGATTGAGTTTCATGTTTATTTATTTTTGGCGAAAGAGGTATCAGACAAACATGGGCTGTATGCAAATCACACAGAGATGCCCCAAGACACAAACTTTAGTCTTAAATCTGACGGAAGATGTGATCGTGCTCAAATGTTTGCTGTAATTTAAAACATAAATAGTATTAATCTGTCAGTCAGTCAGGTTCCTGCCGAGCCACAGTCACCGGGCCCTAATGCCTCTGAACCAGCAGCAGCCTGACCAATGAGCAACAGGGAGTTCTGTTTCTCAGCCATTCAGTGGCTGTCGTTGACTGAGATTTGAGTTGCAATGAAAGCACTGATTGGAGCAGAATTCAATGGGACTCCATTGCAAACAGGCCTGTGTGAATAGTTGCAGTATCATAACCAGTTTTTGAAGTGGGACAAAAACATTTGAGGTGTGAGTGAAACTTCTCAAAACCTATATTGGGTAGGGCTCCACTTATATTGAGTATTGACTTATACACAGAAGTGTATAAATCAATCAAATAACTTTGCTGTCCATAAGACCTGCTGTTCTAATAACACTTATAGCACAAACACGCCCCACTCAGTTTAGGGGCTGTAAAGCCTGAGTGTTAAATAACATCCAGCAAATAAAGTATGTGTGTGTGTGTGTGTATGTGTGTGTGTGAATAACACAGTGAACTGCACAATCTGGACTTGTTCTAAAATAGTACAAAAAAAATCTTCATTCAATTACTTGGCTTTCACCATATGCAAGCTTCCTTTTTTTTTTTTTACACAACCGAAAGATGAATATAGGTGCTACAGTGCTTCCAGTTCTGTTGGTTGCCCTGTTTGAATTCCTTACTGTAATGCCCCCCCCCCCCCACCTTTATTTAAATCATTCAATGGCCATGTAGAAAAACCCTCTATGAATGTACCATAGTTTCATAGAACAGAGGAAAATTGCTCATAGAATTTCCCAAATGGCGGCAACACATAAGGTACAGATGTGTTCCAGATGTGGAAATGTGTCACTACAGCAAGTTTTTTAAAAGGTGACAATGATTTTTTATGAGTTTATGAAACTGGACCAATTCTTTATGGTTGGGCTCATGTTATGAATGATAATATATTTATCTAATTTCATTTTGGAGTGATTTTGTGATAAGCCATGTCCACGTCAATATTTTTTCTTTCCTTTCACAAGTTTAATTCAACAGTCAGGGAGGAGATGTTTAAAATGTGTTTTTTGTTTTATAATAAAAATGGCGGAAAGTCCAATATGGTGGAAACTGAAATGGGTGGGTGCATTCAACTCGGACCTAAAGTTCATTGAGAAAATTTAATCATGACTTGAGGCCAAATGGTTCAAAAAAATCAAGGGCTGGTTTCATGGATTAAGCGTAATCCTGGACTAAATGCAAATTTGTCTGGATAATCTCCATTCAAAATTGTATTTAGTCTAAGACCAGGCTTAATCTGCATCTGTGAAACTGGCCCCATAAATTCAAACAATCGAATCATGTCAAATCAAGTGGCCTGTTGGTGGCGCTAGAGGGGTGGATGAACAGACCCCAAACTTGGTGACTGGATACCTTGGTCTGTCCTCAATCAGTGTGCAATACTTCACACACATCCACTGAGCGGTTCTACAGGCTCACTACTATGGCAAAAACTATAATAATTGTCAGAAATTCAAACAATTACAATAGCTGCCTATGCACTGTTGGTGTTTGGCCTGTACTAATGTATCTGAGTTTGTACTGACTGCAATGACCTTTGTTAATTACAACTGTGTTATGAATGAAAAGAAATATGGGGAGTAGCATACAGTGAAAATGTGTTAATCGATGAAAGTTTGGATGGAGTTTAAACATCTCCAGATCAATTTATGGCATTTTAGTGTTGCAAGGAGGAGATCTCAGAGGAGAAATAATCAGTGCCAGGTGTTGAAATAACTGAAAACAACTGTAATGGCTATGAAAATGTCTCCGGCCATGACGAACAGTATGTCTATGAAGGATTAAAGCCAAAAACCTCTGCTGTGCTTTGAAGCTGAAGCAACATGTCGAGAAGACAGAATAAGAGTCCAGTTAAAATTAATTCCCAAAAGAAACATAGAGGGAAAAATCCATCATAAGTACTGGAGTAAAATGTGATCAGCTCTGGGTAAAGAGGGGAAGGGGCAGGAAGGGGGGTAGGGGGTTAGGTTTGGGGCAGAATATGGGGGCTAATGCAGGTGTCTCTGGGCTTTGCAGTTTGGCGCTGCAGTGAGCTAGGCTAGGACCACTCCTGCTTCTGACCTCTGATCCCATAAGAGTGGTGCAGACAGGGGCACAGAGAGGGAAAGCCCCCTCTCTCAATAAACCCTGTTCTCTTTCTCTTCCTTCCTCTGTTTGTTTTTCTCTCTCATCTCTGCCCCAGACTCAGGTGCTCTGTCATCTCACTAGATAACCCCATCACTCATGTGTGTGAGTGTGTGTGTGTGTGTGCATCTGTGTGTGTGGGTCTGTGTGTGCCTCTGTGTGTGTGAGTCTGTGTGTGTGAGTGTGTGTGTGTGTGTGTGTGTGGGTCTGTGTGTGTGTGTGAGTGTGTGTGTGTGTGAGAGTGTGTGTGTGTGTGGGTCTGTGTGTGTGTGTGTGTGGGTCTGTGTGTGTGTGTGAGTGTGTGTGTGTGTGGGTGCATCTGTGTGTGTGGGTCTGTGTGTGTGTGTGTGTGTGTGTGTGTAAGTGAGTGTGTGAGTGTGTGTATGAGTGTGTTTGTCTCTACCCTGAACACAGAACGGAGGGTCCAGACAGTGAACACCCTGAGACTGGGAGGCTAAAATAAGCCACAGCATAATTCATGACTAAATACAAATTTAGTCTTCATTTCAGCAAACCAAACAGTCTACCCTTCAGCAGAGCAGACTATTCATTAGCCTGTAGGATACACGTTCATGTTCAGGTTATAATGTCTGTCCCTATTTACACGTTTACAACCCCTCCTCCTTTATATATCCCAACCTCCCAAAGGGTGTTATGGCACCTGCACTCATCGATAGACCTGACTGTTACCATGGAAACAGATGCTGGGTTTAGAACCACTCGAAGCTCTTTTACCCACTCACTGGCTGGGCTCATTTTAACAACCTGCACACACCTGGCTAGGGCAGGAGAGTGTGTGTCTGAGACAGACACACTCACACACACACACACACACACACACACACACACACACAGTCACAGACACACACACACAGTCACAGACACACACACACACAGTCACAGACACACATACACACACAGTCACAGACACACATGCACACTCACTGACACACAAACACACCTGCACACTCACACACACACACACACACGTGATATACAATAATACTTTGGAAGGTCTTTACCAGTAACTTTTAAGTGCAAGGTCTACAGTAAAGCACTGTATGAGAATAGCTTTTTCAGTGGCTGTGAAGCCTGCCAAGGTCAGCCTTAGTTGGAAAATTAAAATAGTTATTTTAATTTATTTAGTCTCAGCTGGGTCTCAGGTCTCATCCCAGGTTCTGTGTGTTTACAGTGAGATACTGTGCTCAGTGTGTTTACAGTGAGATACTGTGCTCAGTGCTTTTACAGTGAGATACTGAGCTCTGTTACAGTGAGATACTGAGCTCTGTTACAGTGGGATACTGAGCTCTGTTACAGTGAGACACTGAGCTCAGTGTGTTTACAGTGAGATACTGAGCTGTTACAGTGAGACACTGAGCTCTGTTATAGTGAGATACTGAGCTCTGTTACAGTGAGATACTGAGCTCTGTTACAGTGAGACACTGAGCTCTGTTATAGTGAGACACTGAGCTCTGTTACAGTGAGACACTGAGCTCTGTTACAGTGAGACACTGAGCTCTGTTGCAGTGAGACACTGAGCTCTGTTACAGTGAGGTACTGAGCTCTGTTACAGTGAGATACTGAGCTCTGTTACAGTGAGATACTGAGCTCTGTTACAGTGAGATACTGAGCTCTGTTACAGTGAGACACTGAGCTCTGTTACAGTGAGGTACTGAGCTAAGTTATGTTTTGTAAAACAGCTCAAATTACAGATAACGGGGGACAAAGAGAGGGCAGAGTAAGAGAATGCAAGAACTGCAAAAACACTGCCCTGTCTTGGCAGCAGGAGTGTGTGGCATTAGACCCACTGCTCTGTGTGTGTGTGTGTGTGTGTGTATGTGTCTGCATGTGTTAGATATATGTGCTTGTGAGCTGAGGGCTCTAATCTTGAACCCAGGTCCCAAAGGCAGGGATCATTGAGCTAATTAATAACGTGGCACAGAGAGCAATGGGTCTCATTAGGGCCCATGGCTGTGCTGCAGGAGGGGGGAGGGGCAGCAAACACACTGTCCCACGTCAGTACATACACTCACACACACACACACACACACACATGCTCTCACACACACCTTTGTCTGCCTACCTGCTCCAGATTGGTCTCTGCCTCTCCGGACAGTCTCCCTGCTGGACGTATGGTAGAATATGACGCTGTGGTTCTGAGTGTTGGCCTGTGTGGCCATGCGTGGCTAAGCAAAGGACCACAGTCTTCACCAACAAAAAGCGGGGATGCCCAACATATGACCCTTTTCCCTGTCTCACAGTCCCCCCCCCTCGAGCACCCCTGCGCTCCCCCCCTCCCCCTCGAGCACCCCTGCGCTCCCCCCCCCTCCCCCCGAGCACCCCTGCGCTCCCCCCTCCCCCCCGAGCACCCCTGCGCTCCCCCCCTCCCCCCCGAGCACCCCTGCGCTCCACTCCCCGTCCCCCAATCGCGACCCTCCTCAGCCGCTCCTGTCCTGTGCGTCAGACGCCGCTGTCGCGCAGAATGTGAACAGCTGTACTCCTTAAGCGCCGAGGCGCTCCCACGTAAATTTACATTAACACCGCTGTCAAAACAAAATGGAGGGAAAAAAAGCACTCTTCCGGACACCTTGCGACTTCGGCGGGCTAAATGAACATTAATGTAGCTGTCAGAAGTGAACAGCAACTGCACCCAGATGCTGGAACGAACCAATTCACCGTATCAGGATGGTAGGATGTTTCTGCTTAAGAAGATGTTGTTTAAGAAAAGATGACAAAGGATTAGTCAACAAATATTTATTAATTTTCTGAGTGAAAACAGTTCTAAATTGAGTGGAGGTGTTTTACATATGTGAGACCCATTGCTGAACGTGGTGATTTGCAGTCAGGTCAGGACTCTGCCGGGGCTCGTTGGCATGGCTACCGTACCATATTATCAACTCATAAGAAAGGGGACTGTACTGATACAGGAAACTGCAGGCCTGTCAGTTTAACTTGCATAACATGCAAGATACTGGAATCATTAGGGACAAACTAGAATTATTTCTGGAAAATAAGAACATTCTAAGGGAGATGGTTTTCACCAGGGAACGTCATGCTGGCTAAATCTTTTGCCATTCTTTGAGGAAGCTTACGCATGTTTTGATGGTAGCAGGGCTTATGATATTATATACTTACATTTCCAAAAAATATTTGATTAGGTATCACATGACAAACTCATTGTCAAAATAAAGATGGTTGGAATTACAGAAGGCATTTCAGGGTGGATTTGGAACTGGTTCTGGGATAGAACACAAAGAGCAGTCGTAGAAGGGATCTTATCTGAGCAGGGTATTGTGGGAAGTGGAGTCCCACAAGGATTGGTGCTGGGACCAGCGCTGTTTCTCATTTACATAAATTACCTTGACAGGGACATTGAAAGTACATTGGTTAAATTTGCAGATGATACAAAACTGGGATGTTTACCTAAGAGGTTGCAATCTACTGAAGTAATCCAAGAAGTTTTAAACAGATTCCAGTAGTGGCAAATGGAATTCAATATAATTCTATGTAAAAATTTAAAATATTACATGTCGATATAAAAACATATGTACTTTATGGATTGTACAAAATTGGAATTGCTCAAGTTCAAAAAGTAATAGCTGATCAAAGCTTTGCAGGTTCTACCGTACTGCAGCAGTAAAAAGGCCAAGAGTATTGACATGTTACTTACTCTCTTATACTTACCTTATACAATACCCTTGTCGGACCACACTTAAAGTATTGTATGCAGTTCTGGGGACCATACTTCAAGAACGATATAGAGGCATTGGAAAAGCTGCCACTGCCATGCCTCACTGTAGGGATGGTATTAGCCAGGGCAAGTAGTGGCACGGATAGTGCAGTGGGTAGCTCTGCCGCCTCACAGCAAGGAGGTCCTGGGTTTGAATCCCGGTCTCTCTTTGCATGTTCTCCCTGTGTCTGTGTGGGTTTCCTCCAGGTACTCCGGTTTCCTCTGACAGTCCAAAGACATGCAGGTTAGGCTGATTGGAGAGTCTAAATTGCCCATAGGTATGAGTTTGTGAGTGAATGGTGTGTGTGCCCTGCGATGGACTGGCGACCTGTCCACCCAATGTATGCTGGGATAGGCTCCAGCCCCCTGTGACCCTGTTCAGGATAATGGATGAATGAATGAGTAGTGCCTGGGGTTATCAGACCACCTAATAATTGGGTGATCTGATACAAATGGTGATATTAACAAATCTAGATAAAAATACCTGGAAATAAAAGCTGATATCCAGATCTGTCATCTAATGTGCATCTTTTGACCTCAAACTAAATTGTCTTCAGTGTACAGCAAAATCAAAAGAATTGACCTTGCTGTTCCAATACTATTGGAGGGGACTGTATGTGTGAATGTATGTGTGTGTGGGCATGCATATCTGTATGTGCATGTGTATGTGTATGTGTATATGCTTGTATGTGTGTATTTATGTATGTATGTTTGTATGTGTGTATGTATGTTTGTATGTGTGTAAGTATGTATGTGTGTATGCATGTATGTATGTATGTATGTATGTATGTATGTGTGTGTAAGTATCTATGCGTGTGTGTATGTATGTATGTGTGTGTGTAAGTATGTATGCGTGTATGCATGTATGTATGTATGTATTTATGTATGCAGGTGTCTGCATCAGCATCTCCACGGAGACAGCTGTGTAGAGTATGATTATTGAGCGGGTGACCTCCCGGTGACCCCGCCGATGTGCGAGTAAAGGGCAGGGAATTGGCGCATTTGGTGGCGTGACGGCCATCAGAGCCGTCTCCATGGTGATGGATGGGAGCACCCGTTATTAAAGCTGAATTAGAGGGGGGGGGGGGGGGCACCGTAAATGATGGCGCAAATGGGGGCTCGGCACAGTCTGGGGAGCCGGATGGCACGACATCACTGTCATCCGTCTTTATTACTCTCCTGGGGGAGAGAGAGAGAGCAGGGGGGGGGAGAGAAGGTGAGGGAGGAAGAGATAGAGACAGAGAGGGAGAAGAAGGAAGGAGAGAAGGAGAGAAGGACAGAGTCAGGGAGAGGGAGAAAGGGACAGGGAAAGAGGGAAGGAGGGAAAGAACTACAGAAATAGAGGGGGAGGGAGTGTGAGAGAAAAATGACTGGGGGGGTAGTCAGCCAGGGTGAGGGAAGGAAAGAAAGGTAGAGGAGGAGAATGGAAGGGAGAGAGAAAAGGAAGGGAACCTGAAAGAGGGGCCACAGGCTCCAGCATTGCTTTGCAATGCGTCACTTGCATTGTACTCATCTGAATCTGTGAATCACGTGCATTGTACTCATCTGAATCTGTGAATCACTTTCTCTGTACTCTTCTGAGACTATGAATCACCACAGCACCATATATCAGCCCATATAGAGTTTCTGTACAGCTCTGCATCCATGTGTCTATGATCTCAGCATAGTGTATACATGCAGCTCTTCAAACCAGAAGAAATCCTCCACTATGCACTGTACTAATCGGCACTTTTCTTTTAATTATTTGTTTGTGTATTGACATTTGAGTAAATGTCTCTGCGGGTCTATGGGAGTTTCCATCTTCATTATGGTTCTGGTGCTTCCCTGCTGTGCCTCTGCTCAGGGGGAACCAGCACCCCCACATTTCTCTGTCTCCCTGACAACTTCTGTGTCCTCCATCTCACTCACCAGCTCCACAAGTGAGTCACTGTGTGGTGCTACCACATACTTATGTTTATTTTTACTTTGTGGTTAATTAAAGTATACTGTAGTGCCCTTTTGTGTAAAGATGTTAGTCTCGTCCAGTTACAGCTACCGGCTACCAACACAGAGGATATCTGGGTTCTATCAGTTCAGTGCCCAGTAGTTAGAACAGGTGACGTATGTGAGGAGATACTATCAGTAAAGACGTTCAATGAAACCAAAGGCTATTCCTCAAGTACAAGAATCAAATTCAAATAAAAAATTAGACTCAGATGCAAATTCATATTGTGCTTTATTGGAATGACTTCACGAGATACAATATGGCCAAAGAAGGACCACACATGCAGAATTGCTCTGATTTACAGAGGATTTGTTAATGTTTTCTCACAGATGCTGCAGAACGTTTGGGTTTGGATGACCACCCCCCTCCTTCCCAAGACTCAGCACCTCTATAGGTGCTTCATATTTTGAAGTTCTCTCTAGTCCAGTCTGGAGTTCCCTCTAGTCCAGTCTGGAGTCCTCACTAGTCTGGTCTCTACAAGCTGGTAAATAATTTTCTTCAAGCTTTTCAAAGATTATAAGACCCTTACTGCCTTACCTGACAACAGTCACTTTCTCACAGGGAAATGGTACTGGATCCTGTATACCTGTGGTTGCTTTGGAAGCGGTCAGGAAAATCCAGACTATCACCAGCCACAACATTAACCGGGGCAAAACAACCACCAACAACAGTGATACTATAACTAGCAATATCAGCCATGTGAAACTATATAATGCTCAAGGGCAATTAAATATATATTACAACCGACAACACAACCAGCAGCATCACCAGCAACCACAATCAACAACAACATTCACAATAATCCCACCAACAACAGCAGTACAACCTTAACAATAATATCGCTGTAATAATAATAATAATAATAATAATAATTGCTACTACTGATAATGAATTGCTCTGCCGTGGAATGACTTCTCCGCGACATCAACAGGCCACATTAAAAATGCATTTTCAGTAAAATGGGGGGAAGAAGCGAGGAGCTTAACGAGAGGCTGCGGCCGGCGATAGCTGTGCTCCACTCCTCCGGTCGCCTGGCTCTCTTATCGCGCCCAAACACCTGCAGCTCCGGGGACCAGGCCTCCTGTTCGCCGCTGTTCATTAATCTGAGCCTGCTCTTCATGCGCGCAGGACGGGAGGGCGCGGGGAGGGGGGTTTATGGAGCCAACATTAAGCGGACATTATCGGCCGATGGACGGAGTTATTTACGACGCCGCGTTGCGGGCGCTGTGCCTGAGTTATGTACCAGCCGGCTGCTGGGCGGGTCCCGCTTACAGACAGATGTCTGTCTGTCTGTGTGTGCTCTGCCTTTCTGCCCACTGCAGGCCTGGAGTGTGTGTGTGTGTGTGTGTGTGTGTGTGTGTGCTGTCTTTCTGCCCACTGCAGGCCTGGATTGTGTGTGTGTGTGCTCTGCCTTTCTGCCCACTGCAGGCCTGGAGTGTGTGTGTGTGTGTGTGTGTGTGTGTGTGTGCTGTTTTTCTGCCCACTGCAGGCCTGTTGTGTGTGTGCTGTCCTTCTGCCCTGGGGTGTGTGTGCAGGGCTTGGGGAGCTAAGGGATTTACTCAAAATTCAAAGAGACACAAAATTTAAAAACTTTGTGGTTGTCAATCAAACTCATTCTGATGCCTTGTGCTCTGCTTGATGATTTTTGTGTAGATTTCACTGCCTTTGTTACTGAACTCTCCAGAATGATGCATAACCAACAAACCTCTTATGATTTGAACGATAATCTATAAATGTGAGATTATCATCATTAATTGGATCTTAATTATGACTATAGTCACTAGCTTTAATATAGGGTGGTAAAAGGTGGCACTCACCTCGTGAAAATGCTTCCCATGGTGTCCCACAGTGCAATTTCATCTTAGGAAAGAGTTATTAGCATAACCATGCAGCCAGCAGGTTACTCCATCTAAATGCCAGAACAGAAATGGCTGTAAAACCACCCAGTTATTTATGGCCTCTGAATCTGAGTACTGTCTGAAGAGAGCCCTTCCACAAAGCCCCTCCTTCTACTGGTGCATCCAATGAAATGCATGCTGCTCGGTGTGGAAGGGGTTTCCAGGATGATTGGCATCTTCAAGGCCAATGACAGATGGGCAGAAGAAAACACAGGAAACCACACAAGAAAGAGACTTGAACCCACAAAATGCTCTGGACTTCCAATGGCCAACTATTGCAGAAGCCATTTTTGAACATGAAAACTCATTGTAAAGCAGTTTTAAATCCACGGTAGCCATTTCAAGATGAAAAGTGACTGAATTCCGGCCCTCCTGCTTTTCTCCTGAATACTTTGTGAATGAATTTTGTATCTCGGCAACACAAACATACTATTTACAGAGAGCTGCCCAGTCATGTGCCACGGAGCGCTGGGGGTTTGCAGGTTTTTATCCCGACCAATCACTACAGCTGCTGATTTCACTGACTTAAATGAGCACATCTCCAATCAAAGAGGAGGGAACTAATTAGTGAACTAATGAATTGGACTAGTGAACAGGTGAAGCGATTGGTTGGTAAGAACGCCTGCATACTATTGGCCCTCCATGCCACATGACTGGGCACCACTGATTTACATCAGTGGGTTGAAAAATACAGAAAATGTAACTATTTATGCAGGTATTTAGAGAGAGAGAGAGACTGCTGCAGATAAGCACCGTTGTTTTAAATAGCGAGGCACGGACACACACCGGGCTGAGTCAGAACGACAATGACCCTGTCTAAGGGGACATACGTGCCCCTTCCACACCTACCCTACTCTTCTCCCAGCTCCGGCAGGTCAGCAAACAAAAAGCAATTATGGCGGCCAGCTGCTGGGAGGCGAGGGGGCCGGTAATCACACAGAGGTGTGAGAGGTGCGGACAGCTTCATTCTAAACAGGTACTAAAAGCTTCATCAATCACCCGCTGCTGACGGTCTGCCTGGGTCACATGACACCCACAGCCGCCGCGCTGCATATTACAGGGGGGGGGGGAGGGGGGGCGGGAGCCCGGCTGATTGGCTGGCAGCAAAAGCCCTTGCAGAGGTCAGCCAATGGGATTGGATGACCTGACTATGACCTTGCATCACTTGACCTCTGAATGGCCGGAGGTCATCCCTGGATATGAGGCACGGAGCAGGAGAGAGGGAGATGGAGGGAGGGGGAAAACAAGGCCGAGATGGAAGGATGAGTAAACGAGAAAAAAAGAAAAAAAAGATAAAACGCCAACCTGGTAGGTTGTTAAGCTCTCGATTGCCTGGAGACCATATAAAGATATTTTAAAAATCTGCTGAAAATGAAAAAAGAGTCCTATTGCCCTTCATTAAAATCGTACTCCTAGAGGACAGAGTATTCATGAAATACGTTTTGAGGAGTCCCATTTGTTCTGCAGAAATTCAATTAATTTTTGGTAGATTACACCGCACCAAACACGTGTTTAGAAGGTTTTAATGAATGTATTTGTATATCTTAAATTACTGCTGCACCATTATTCCCTTGTTAACTGAAACAATAATTACATTGAACCAGCAAAAAATATGTTCTTAATTTTTTCGCCTTGCAATATTCTTTTTTTTTGTGCACATGTTCACAAGCCGAGAAAGCGAAACATCTTATTGTTAAAACAAAACTTTTGACTGTGAGGTCAGTTTTGAAGAGGTTGGCATCACATCTGATTGGAAAAATCACTGTTTTGCAATGACCACATCAATCTCCAGACATGAACCATCCAGTGAAAATGTGTTGCTTCAGTTGAAGATAGCAGAGAATCCAGAAGCACACACTGAAGGATGTTAAAAGATGCCCCACCAGGAGGATCACTAATCTCATAAGACACTACTGGAAAGGACAGCACAGTTTTGGCACCAATCTTTTTGAGAAAGAATATTATTTCTTATTAAAGACCATTTTTCTCTGAACAATTGTATCAATGTAGAAGAATATCGTTTTTTCAATGGTGGCAATAATTCTGTACTGACTGTACCCAGTGAATGTGTGTTCACTGCATTGTGCTTGTGTTTATTTTGCATTCAAACATGTTTCTGACTGTACTCAGTGGCTGTGTTCACTGTGTTGTGCTTGTGTTGATTCTGCATTAAAAGAGCACTGTCACACCTTTCAGTAGAGCTTATTCGGATTAAAAATTAAATTATGTGTGTAGGCATTTTTTAAATCACCGTCAGTGTAGTAATTTCCTAGATATGGGGCAAAACTTCTCAAAACATGACGTCACTGGACGTGTTTGGCCTGATTCTCCAGCCTGTGTTACCCAGAAAGTAATGACCGCTCAAACTCCATCCTTGAATGCAGAGACTGGTTAAAAGGCGGCACATGACACTCCAACTAAAATATGGTAACTTTAGCATACAGATATCACGGAATCTACCTCATATATCTGACAGCCTGCAGTTGTGTTCTGCTACCTCACTTTACATTGGATTTCAACAGCTATGATGTTTTCCCTGATTAGCTTAAGCAACAATGCTCTGATCAGTTGTAACCAGCTAATTTAGCTAGCTAGCTAGCCCCAGTCTATCATCATTCTTAGCTAGCTAAATTACAGACTGTGATGATGTAGCCGACGTGAATAGCTGGCCACTTTATAATTTATATAGAGTTAAATAAGAAAAAACAACCAGAAGAACTACATTTCAAAAACTACAAGTCAATTCACTATCTGGGAATGAACGCGCGTCAACCATCGAGAATTGAACCTCGGCGATTCTCTAACTTTGACGCTGCCATCGAACATGAAGCGATGGCCACAGTGGAGCCGCTGTCATTAATTGCGATAGATTCGTTCGCTCAGCGTCCGACGGCTGATGGCGATTGCTGACGTTGATGGCTGCAGTGGAGCCATGCCCTTAGAGGACGAGCTCTACGAAATACAACCTTACAGTTTTGAACCAGAATTTACAGAGGAAGAATTGTATGAGTGAGAGAGACAAGGGGTCCAGGAGGGCAACTAAGCAACAAGTGAGTATATATCAAGCTAACAAGCTGTATCAAAACCTTGGCTGTGGATACTTCCTCCTATTGCTGCAGAAGAAGTTGGTAAGTACTGCAGGATGTAGCAAGAGTTTGATCGAAGTTATTATTGGCAGTGATGCAAACTCTGTTTGATTGGCAGTGATGCAAACTCTGTTTTCCTTCGCTATCTGTCTCTCTCGCTCACGCAATTCTTCCTCTGTAAATCCCGGTTCAAAACTGTAAGGTTGTATTTCTTCGTCAAAATCAAAAAGCTCATATCGCTCAGGCTAGGTTCCGTGATATCTGTATGCTAACGTTACCGTATTTTCCGGGAGTGTCAAGTGATCACCTGGATGGGTGGCTGTCCATAACCAAGTCTCTGCATTCAAGGGTGGAGTTTGAGGGCCTGTTACCTTCTGGGAAACACAGACCGGAGATTCAAGCCAAATATGGGGCAAAACTTCTCAAAACAAACATGTCTAGTGACAACAAGTTTTGCCTCATATTTAGGAGACGGCTATACTGATGGTGATTTTAAAAATGCCTACACATATAATTTAATAATTTAATCCAAATAAGCTCAACAGAACAATGTGTGACAGGGCCCGGTGGCTGTGTTCACTGCATTGTGCTCATGTTGATTCTGAATTAAAATGTTTTTCTGACTGTACTCAGGTGCTCTGAGTTCACGTTGTTGTGTTTGTGTTGATTCTACATTAAAACATGTCTGACTGTACTCAGTGGCTGTGTTCAGGGTGTTACGCTTCGTTTATTCTGCATTAAAATGTCTTTCTGGCTATACACAGTGGCTGTGTGTTCACTGTGTTCTGCTTGCGTTAAAACATGTTTCTGACTGTACACAGTGGCTGTCTTAACGGTGTTGTGTTTGTGTTGATTCTACATAAAATGTGTTCCTGACTGCACTCAGTGGTTGCATTAACGGTGTTGTGCTTGTGTTGATTCTACATGAAACGCGTTCCTGACTGCACTCAGTGGTTGCCTTAACGGTGTTGTGCTTGTGTTGATTCTACATGAAACGTGTTCTGACTGCACTCAGTGGTTGCATCAACGGTGTTGTGCTTGTGTTGATTCTACATGAAACGCGTTCCTGACTGCACTCAGTGGTTGCCTTAACGGTGTTGTGCTTGTGTTGATTCTACATGAAACATGTTCTGACTGCACTCAGTGGTTGCATTAACGGTGTTGTGCTTGTGTTGATTCTACATGAAACGCGTTCCTGACTGCATTCAGTGGTTGCATTAACGGTGTTGTGCTTATGTTGATTCTACATGAAACGTGTTCTGACTGCCCTCAGTGGTTGCCTTAACGGTGCTGTGCTTGTGTTGACTCTACATTAAACGTGTTCCTGACTGCACTCAGTGGCTGTGTTCACGGTGCTGTGCTTGTGTTGATTCTACATGAAACGCGTTCCTGACTGCACTCAGTGGCTGTGTTCACGGTGCTGTGTTGTGTTGATTCTACATGAAACGCGTTCCTGACTGCACTCAGTGGTTGCCTTAACGGTGTTGTGCTTGTGTTGATTCTACATGAAACGCGTTCCTGACTGCACTCAGTGGTTGCCTTAACGGTGTTGTGCTTGTGTTGATTCTACATGAAACGCGTTCCTGACTGCCCTCAGTGGTTGCCTTAACGGTGCTGTGCTTGTGTTGATTCTACATGAAACGCGTTCCTGACTGCACTCAGTGGTTGCCTTAACGGTGTTGTGCTTATGTTGATTCTACATGAAACGCGTTCCTGACTGCCCTCAGTGGTTGCCTTAACGGTGCTGTGTTGTGTTGATTCTACATGAAACGTGTTCCTGACTGCACTCAGTGGCTGTGTTCACTGTGCTGTGTTGTGTTGATTCTACATGAAACGCATTCCTGACTGCCCCCAGTGGTTGCCTTAACGGTGTTGTGCTTGTGTTGATTCTACATGAAACGCGTTCCTGACTGCACTCAGTGGTTGCCTTAACGGTGTTGTGCTTGTGTTGATTCTACATGAAACGCGTTCCTGACTGCACTCAGTGGTTGCCTTAACGGTGTTGTGCTTGTGTTGATTCTACATGAAACGCGTTCCTGACTGCACTCAGTGGTTGCCTTAACGGTGTTGTGCTTATGTTGATTCTACATGAAACGCGTTCCTGACTGCCCTCAGTGGTTGCCTTAACGGTGCTGTGTTGTGTTGATTCTACATGAAACGTGTTCCTGACTGCACTCAGTGGCTGTGTTCACTGTGCTGTGTTGTGTTGATTCTACATGAAACGTGTTCCTGACTGCACTCAGTGGCTGTGTTCACGGTGCTGTGTTGTGTTGACTGGTGTTAAACCATGGTGACCCTCCGCCTGTCCTGCCCGTCACCGCTCTGCCTCCGCCCGTCCCGGGCTGTCTCCAGGCGATTGATTAGGGGGGGGTAATGAATGAGGAGGCAGGGGGGGGCGGATTCTCCTCGGCTCCAGGGTCGGCGGATGAAAGATGGTCTCCATGCAGCAGGGGTGGCGATGCTCTGGGACATGATGAGGACGTAAAGTTCATGAACTCTGCCTCTATTCAGCGCTAAACAGTGATGGAGGGACTCCACACAAAGACTGTGTGAAAGACATAGAGCGTACTCACACACATGCACACACACACATGCTTGCATATACACACTCACACAGATACTCACACATGCACACACACACACACACACACACACACTATCTCCCCTTTTCCCCTCTCCATATGTCTGGGAGCACATCACCATGGCAACCTTACCCAGGGCAGCAGGGTGGTGTGGGGTGGGGAGGGGGTGGGGGGGGTGGGGTGACTTTGTATAGCCCTATAGATATTGCAGGGTTTATTTACAATACAGCACGTTTAGTTTAAGAGTGTGACTGTGGAGATAAGGGTTAGAATGGGCAAAAGCACAGTGCGTTTTGGTCCAGCGATGGGCTTTTGCTGCCATAGACAATGCACAGTTACACAGGGGGCTACTGGGACACTGGAAGTGCACACAATCGATCTTGCTGCATCTCCCCACCCGAGGTATCTCTGCGCGGCGCTGTAATTATGAGGGATGTGCGCGCCCTCTCTGTGTTTGGGTAATTGGGGTTCTCCATCGCGT